>NC_061510.1:76215926-76320327 GCF_022539505.1 Lolium rigidum
CGAAAACAGCGTTAGTCCGTGTTAGTTGCATCCAAAATACACAAATTAGAGGCAAAACAATAGCAAAAGTGTTCGGGAAAGTAGATACGTTTTGGACGTATCATTGTTCAAGATAAAAAAGAGACCTTGGTGGTGTAGCCTTCGTCTATAGGAATCCACCGTGCCGAAGAGCACCTCAATCGGATTTCATATGAAGAAATGACGCTCAAATTACTGAAGGACTCCAGAATACTTAACGACCAGAGGTATGGTTGTGACAACCGTGTCGTATGACCGTACGGACCTCTGTCGGGACCGTTTCGTCAAACCGAACAACATTTGCGAAGGCCCTAAGGACATATTTGGTTTGGGGTTATCCAGATGCAAAACAACCTCCGTGGGGCTTTATAAGGAGGGGAAAACTATAGCCAACATCACCAATTCATTCCACATCTTCACACGGCGAAGCCGTGCCACCTTCATTGATAGTTCTTCAACACCACCACCATCAAGGAATCCGAGGAACGGGAAGATAAGGAGGCACTGCCACCAAGAACCGAGTGTTGTCCCTAGGCCGTGCGTGCCGCCATCATCACTATCTCCATCAACACCCCATCTCTCACATTACCTATGTATTTGTAAGACTGAACATGGTTGTGACCTTAATGATAAATTCACCTATGTTTTAGTATTCATCCATGTGTGAGTGATTGATCCGGTTCTAGGATGAGGTATGATCTAGTGCGCTAAGTTAGAACGTTGTGTTGATCTAGTATTCATGTACATGGAATACAAAGATGAGATCACGAGATCTTTTTGGTCCGGAAGTGTACTTTTGTCTTGCGAGTAACAGCGCGAGAATTATGCATAGTGCACATATGAGTGACAACCCAATAATCAAAAGGGAGACGTTTATTTGTGTAGTTTATTTGTGTAATGAATCTCTTGTATAATAGTGGATCACATATATTCCCCATCTAGTACTAGTGAGACAAAAAGTCCGTAAACCACCTTTCAGTCTATTAAATCATACAACTACAATTCTTTTAGTTTACTTTTAATTTAATTTACTTTGTTTTGCTTTTGTTCATAGGTAGTTAGTTGCTACTTTCAACACTCTCTTTATTTACAGCAAACCCATAGCAACTTATAGAATAGGTTATTTACTTATTTCCAAACCACGGTTTGGGTGTGAAACGTGGTTGCGTCTTGTGTTGTGACAACATAGTTGAGGGGAATAGTGATTTTCAAGGATCACCAACACATATACTTAGTTACATAGTACTCGTAAGTGGTTTAACCACCAGAACCTTGAATCATCACATTATTCAAGCAAAGGAAGTGCTTGAAGAACAGAAGGAAAAAAAGGTCATATGAAAGAGAATGGAGCCACATGTTTGGTTTTCATAATTAATGGCAATATTTACGGATTAATGTTTGAATTATGTTATACTTGAAGGGCTTGTCCATAGACAATGTTTGAAGCATATGTTGGCTTCAAGCTTGAAAGAAAACGAAACTGGAGAGGATTAAGTGATGGGCAAGGTATTATTCAAGGAGTGGTCCAAAAATTGGTCACGAGAAGAAGATTACACGAGCATTCATGTTTACGTTCAAGACATCATCATAATAATGAAATAAGAAATATCACATTGTTGATCAAGACTAAGTGCAAATATTAGATTCAAGTTGATTACACATAAAGTTTTCAAGTGGTATCAAGTGATGTCATGGTATGGTAAGCATTTGTCAATTGTGGTTCATGAACAAACTTATAATCTATGTAGTTGGTATTTTTATGTGGGGTTAGGTGACACTCGCAAACTATCATCCATGAATAAGCGAAAATCATAAAAATGGGGATGCCCACATCCCCCCGTACATCAACAACCACTCTGTTTGCAAACCTTCAAGCTTTGTTTTGTAAGCACCATGAAAATTTGAATAAACTTGGAGCATTTTTTTTGCATTTTTTTTTTGCTTAGAACACCAAGGTAGTGCTACAGAAATTATATATAGTAACAAGTGCTAAAATAAAAAAATAAAATAGGGTGCAACCCAAAAGACAGTGTAAAATAGTTACAAGTTGAAAGTATGATAACTTCTACTCCTTCTGTAATGTTTTTTTTATTGTTTCTTAGATGATAGTTTGCAAGTTTCATATTTATTAGTATCTTTAATTAGTGATGTTTTGGCACATGGGAGCATATGCTCCTTTTATATTGAAATGCATCTTAGCCACATTTTGAAATGTCAAAAAATTTAAAACAAAAAATTCGCACATATATCTTAATGTGCTACACACTCACAAATTTTTTTCATGAAAAATCAACTTCTTGTGTGCCGCGTGTAAAAAAGAAAAATTCCAGCGCTAAAAATAAGGCTTTTCACAAGATAAATTTTCTCTTTTTTACATAGACCACAAAAGTTATTAGTTTTTTTACGAAACTTGACGAACGCACATGTATTATAGATATGTACTTGTCAAATTATTTTTTTTAAAAAAAATCGACACTAGGGAATATATTTTCTTGGTTGAGGGAGCATATGCATCAGGGAGCCTAATTGAGTTTATCCTATAATTAACCTTATTACTAGAGAATCTTAGCTTATCTTGTACTATAGGAAGTGGGATTTACTATGGAATCTGTTGCAATCTTTTTTTAGTCGTCAACTTTCTTTCTTTGCTAGCCTTTCATGTATTAAGCATGATATAATGTTTGTGCACCCAAGCACTTGAACCAAGTTATTTGTAATATGAAATTTCACAAGTAACTTTTCATGTGCTATCTTTAAGTTTTTAAAATCATTTTTATTTGTGTATGCTCAAAGCTCATGGAGATATAGGTGTGGGGTGAACCACAAACTTAACAGACACAAACCACCTTTTAGATAGAATAAAATATGGAAGAAAAAAATGATAGCATAAACCCCTCGACAAATTTCTAATGGTGGATTGAAAAAATGAGGAGATGCAAACACATCAAAATGGTTGTGTGAATTATCTATGGATAAGTTGGGAGTTTTAGACAATTTTGTGTTTGTACTATCAAGATACATTGCATAGAATGGTAAACTAGGTTTTCATTCCATCTACGTACATTGCAAAAAATAGGTAAAAAATGATTTTCAGTTTAAAAGATGGTCAAAATTTGATGGCTCCTTATTAAAGAGTACCATTTCTAGGTAATTCATTCCATTACCTGGCATCACCTTATATGGTAAGGTGGTAGTAAGTACTTTCCCATATGTTAGGTACTAACACATTTAGCAACACAATATTGTTAATTACAATCGGATACTAAGTCATCTCTGTCAAAGGTAGCTGTTTTAGCTATCATTGAACAGCCACTTGGCGCTTGAATGGCAACTAATTCATCTCTCATTAATATTTCCATTTTCATCACAGGATTAGGACGATGATGCAAATGCTATCTGTTTATGTCCATTGCGAGAGTTTGTTTATATACGGAGCATTTCTCTCTCGAAGAAGAACATTCACGCTCTGCTCGTCCATTCCTCTCCTCCCTAATCACCGAGTTAATCTCCCTCTTGTGCTGAGTTATACTGCTGCTAGCTCCATATGGGTCCCCGGAAGTTTCTTTTGGCCTCCATTACTACCGTATCAATTCTTCTCTACATGTTTCCGCATGCCAGTTCAGAGCTGATCGCCTTCCCTCCCGAAGCTGCGTACGGCCCAGCCGCAGAAAGTCCAGACATCGCCCCGCTGGTACTCAGCCCAGGGGCTCCGCCGAGGGTATTCGACGTCGACGGCTACGGCGCGTCAGCCGGCGGCGATGCCACGGAGGTATGAAACTAACCACTGCACAGTAGACAGAGGTGCTCTGCTTTTTCGAGTTTTCCATGTAACACCTGTGCGTTACAGGCGTTTCTCGGGGCGTGGAAGGACGCCTGCAACTCCTCCGACGAGCCCTCCGTGCTCCTCGTGCCGGCGGGGAAGTCCTACCTCCTCATGCCCCTCAGCTTCACTGGCCCCTGCAGAGCTACGTCGATCAGTGTAGTGGTGAGGCTACTACCGATCACAAGTTGTGATTCACAAGAGTATATTCTTCCGTTCGTCAATCGTTGTTGCTTTGCTTGAAATGGAACGTGATTCGTGATGGTTCGTGGCTGTTCAGATCCAGGGAACGGTGGAGGCTCCGTCGAACCGGTCGGCCTGGCTTGACGGCGACCTCCCGGACCGGTGGATCACGTTCGAGGACATCGACAACCTCCGAGTCACCGGCGGCGGGACGATCAACGGGAATGGACAAGAGTGGTGGATTAACTCCTGCAAGGTCAACAAATCCATGGTACCGTCCTTGTACTTGCCCTCCAAAGTCCAAACTGTACACTTCTTCGACTGGAAATGGAACCTGACTTTCTGAATTTGCTTCTCTTATCCTATCCTTCGAACAGCGATGCGTCCCCGGCCCGACGGTACCTTCTTGACTCCCGAGACATTGCCGTAAATTGACCGATCAGAGTCAGACGTCGGAAATGTTGCTGATCGGTTCGCGAACTTGCATCCATGCAGGCACTGTTCTTCAGGAGCTGCAACCATCTGGTGGTGGACGACCTGGAGGTGAGGGACAGCATGCAGATGCACGTCGTGATCGCCTACTGCTGGAAAGTGCTGGTCTCGCGGCTGTTCGTCACCGCGCCGGGGTGGAGCCCCAACACCGACGGGATCCACGTCTCCAACAGCAGAGAAGTCTCCATAATCGACAGCACCATCACCACAGGTACTCCACTATAGTTGGGCTCATTCCAGTGCATTGCACATCAGCACATGCATCAGAAGAACATCATCAGCATGTGATTATGCGATCTTTGATCGACTTGGTGCAGGTGATGACTGCATATCCATTGTTTCTGGCTCTGAGTTTGTACGGGCAACAGGCATTTTTTGTGGACCGGGTCATGGAATCAGGTTTGCATTATTCAGTATATATGATTCGATTTTTTGATTCCATGTGTCTCTGATACATACACCTATGGTCAACATATAATTTGAATTTACTTCACATCGTTGACGCTTTAACTGTCGCTTCGAGACATTGAAATAAGACACTGTACTGCGCAGAGGGTTATTTCTGACGTTCTGTTGGCATTGGTTGCTCCTGCAGCATCGGTAGTCTAGGAGCGAACAAATCGCGGGCCCATGTCTCTGACGTGCTGGTGGAGAAGGCCACGCTGGTGGGCACAACCAACGGTGTGCGAATCAAGACTTGGCAGGTAATACATGACCTCCTCGCTGCTGGTCTGCCGTGGCACGGAACCTGCAGTGTTTGTCCTACGTTTTGAAATTTGAGTTGCCTGTAAAATGGGATCCCTACATTCTTCTGCTACCATCGGCAGGGAGGAGAAGGGTATGCTGAAAGGATTACTTTCCGAGACATAAGGATGTTCAACGTCACTAACCCTATAATCATCGATCAGAATTACTGCGACTCCAAGAAACCATGTTCCGAGCAGGTACTGTACTGCTAAAAAAAAACATTCAGAAGTATTTCTTCAATTCCTCACCACCAATTATAGCAGCTGGGACATATTTCCAACATTTGGCAAAATGCCTTTTCTTTTTGCAGGAATCAGCAGTTGCCATAAGTAACATACGCTACAGCCAAATACACGGAACTAGCTCTTCGAAGATCGCCGTCAATTTCAATTGCAGTAGTGCTGTGCACTGCGACGGCATTGTAATGCAGGACGTCTCTTTGGTTGGGAAAGGGTCCTACCTAGCATGCTCTTCCCTGAACGCCAGGGTCATTGAAGTAGGATTTAACTCGCCATATTGCAGCGCGACCATGTAATGGGTGTCTGTATTACCAAGTGTACCTAAACCATACACTAGTACAGAAGGGTGTTTGGCCGACGGGTGTTTGTGTAGGGAGTTTTGGTATATAGTCCAAAAACACCCCTCGTCCAAGCACCCATCTATATTTATATTTCTTGAAATAAAGGCATTGTGTGGAGACTTTATGCATATACTTTTGTCACTTGATGATTAAGAGTACACCGTACTAGAATGTATTTTTTTTATAGTTTTAGCAAAGCTTAAATTTATAATCTTTAGATATCTATCAGGATATTTGTTAGACACGTTCACCATAGAACAATATTCAATCACTAGCTAATATACATATAAATATAATAAAATAGGTCCAAACCACACAAAGACAATGTATAACATCTAGGTTGCATAGATTATTTTCTAATTTTATGTTATTTTGTAATAGACACATAACCATATAATATAAATAAAATATTTAGTAAATTGTATCGGACTAAAATTTGGAAGAAAACTTTATTCTCTATGCCAAACTAGTTAAGCAAGGGCGCAAAATGAGGACAATCATTTGGTTGTGTAACCGTGATTTAGTTTGTGTATTAAATAAAGATCCGGATGATTAATGTTATTAGACACAATATGAGGAAATAATAATTATGATAAGAAGTAGTTAAAATTAGTTAATGATCCATAAAAGGTAGAACTATTTTGTATAAAGGAGCTAGCATTTCTTACATGTTGAAATATAGCAAGTGGGGTAAAAGGTGGCCAATATAAATATTAAAAAGATCATAATATTTTATGGGTAAAAATTGTGCCATCAGCTAATACTATGAAAGTGGAAGCTAAAGTGGTTGGTCTTGGCGACGTGGTGAAGGATCTACGTAGACAGGTGGATCACATCGCGAAGGGAGTGGGAGCTGGAGCGCTCGGAACTCCTCCTGCAACAGCATGTCCGACGATGGGCCCATCTCCATCGAGCGAGCTCCAGAGCGCACACTCCGGTCAACTCGGCCTTGGCAAAAAACATCTCACCAGGGTTGTGGTGGTGACGGAAACGCCTCTGTCATCACCAGCCCCGGTCACAAGTCAGAACACCAATCTCTCCAAGGTCCCCTTTGAACTAGGCACTAGCTAGTAGGATTCGGTCAGGGAATTCCCCTCCACACGCAGGAGCTAGCATTTCTTACATGTTGAAATATAACAAGTGGGGTAAAAGGTGGCCAATATAAATTTTAAAAAGATCATAATATTTTACAGGTACCTTCCAATAACTCTAGTTGATACAATGAGTCTACAAATCACAGTGTATTTATCATCTACTCGGTCCATGTAAAAGCTATCCGAGCAATGGATCTTCTAACCTGAGTAATAGAAAAAAAAAGGAAAGATAACATAAAGCAAACCAAGAAAAATATTTGTGAATGCACTAAAAAAAGAGATGTCAAGTGTCTATAGATTCCCGCATCTACCATCATCCTAAGTGCGCTGATCGGGAGAGATGAGGAGAAATAGGTAGGAGAGTTTATTTTATGATAAAGAATATTTCTAATCTATATTTGAAACCGAATATACCAGATCAGTAGAGCATTAGCCTCAAATCTCTTTTACATATATTTCAAAGCCAATACACACTACCATAGCAGAGCATTAGCTACAAAATTTGAATCCTGCCGGTACGTAATGCTCCTGATTTGGGCTTCATTTGGAACCTATGGGTGACGCCGGGCGCAGTCTATGCATCGGTGCAAAATAATAGAAAAATGCACGTTGCCATGTTCAGTTAAGGGAATTTGAAACTCTTGTCAAGAGCTAAGTGCTCGTCGTGGTCCGTCCTCTAACGACTAACGTATGCGTGGCTCCGCTTCAAAAGATGTTTACACAAGAATTTCATGGTCGAATGTGTCGTATGTAACTAAAATGTATTATACGAGATTCTCTATATATTCTCGTAGAGCCCACACATAAGACAACTAGTGCAAAGAGTTTGATATGGTTGGGGCACAATGTTCGGTATACTGAACTTGGATGGCCAGATGATATTGCTACGTGGTAGCTAGCGGGTAGCGGCGCACACGCGCGATCTTGGTCCGTGGTGATTACGCTAGGTCAACGACCCCATTACCAATGTTAGAGTTGTATATACGTTTGTATACGTGTACGGTATCTTGTTGTACAAGTTGATCATAATATATAAAGCATGCCAGCCGGTTTGGGGTTAACCACGGCAAACAACTCTTTTTGACTTGGTATCAGAGCAGGTCGACCTCCTAGGGTTTCCCTGTCGCCGCCGCTCCGCGCGTGTCTTCCACCGCGCCGCCTCCTCTCGCGATGAGCTCTTCCGCGATGCAGATCTCCACCGTCGGCGCGTTGGCTTCCTCCTCCACTCCATCGATCCCCGCCGGCGCAATCATCACCGCCCCCACCGGCCACAACATCAACACCATCACCGTGCGCCTGGATCGCACTAACTTTCTCCTTTGGAAGATGCAGGTCGTCCCCAACATCGCCGGCCAGGGGTGGTATGGCTTCCTCGACGGCTCCTGCAAGATGCCCCAGCCCACGATCACCGAGGGCACGGGCGCCGACGCCGTCACCAGCCCCAACCCTGACTACGCCAACTGGTTCTACACGGATCAGCGCGTCCTCGGCATCCTCGTCGGCTCCATGACGGAGGAGATCCTCGGCCACCTCATCGGGCGCAACACCTCGGCGTCCGTGTGGGCCTGCCTTGTGTCCATGTTCTCGGCACAGAACCGAGCAGGGGCGCGCCAGATGCGACGACAGCTCACGTCGCTGAAGAAGAACGACCTCACCGCTGCAGCCTACTTCCACAAGATGAAGGGGTTTGCCGATGCTATGGCCATGGTCGGTTCTCCGATCTCTGACGAGGAACTGATCGACTACATCGTTGTCGGTCTTGGGCCTCAGTATGAGTCCCTGCAGCACTCTCTCACGGTGCTCGCCGCCGCCGGCGCGGACAACCTCAGCGTGGAGGACTTCTACTCCATGCTCCTCTCCTGTGAGGCTCTCAAGGAGCAGAACTCGCAGGCCCCCGACTTCTCCACCTCCGCCAATGCCGTGGCGCGGCAGGGCGGTGACAACCGTGGAGGGGGGCGCCCCTTCGTCGACACCAACAGCGGCCGCTCCGGTGGCCGCCCGTCCGGACCGCCTGGTGGCGGCCATGCACCCGGTGGCCAGCAGCAGCAGCAGCATCAAGGCCAGCGTGGCAACCGCTCCAACCAAGGGGGCGGTGGTGACGGCGGAGGAGGGCAAGGTGGCGGTGGCGGCGGTCGCACTGGCCGCCAGCGTGGCACCCGCTGCCAAATCTGCGATTACTGGGGTCATGGTGCCCTCCAGTGCCGCAATCGCTTCAACCAGTCTTATCAGCAAAAGGACTCTCGCTCCGGGAACGCCGCTGCCTTCCAGGAATCCCAGCCCTGGTTCTTCGACTCAGGTGCCACCGACCACCTCACCAACGACATGAGTCGGATGAACGTTCAGGACCGCTACCCCGGCAAGGATCAAGTGCAAGTCGCCAACGGTGCAGGTTTGTCTATTACGCATGTTGGTCGCTCTCAGTTACCTGGTTCATCATCTCCCATTGAGCTTAAAAATGTCCTCCTTGTTCCCGGTCTTAGCAAGAATTTGCTTTCAGTTTATCGCCTTGTTTCTGACAACCATATATTCATTGAGTTTCATAAATATTTTTTCTGTGTCAAGGACAAGGTCACGAAGAGAATTCTTCTTCGCGGTAGGAGTCGTGGCGGTCTCTACCCTCTACCTTTCAGTCGTGCCATGGCATCTGGGCCTCATGCGTCTTCCGGGGTGCGACTGTCTTCTGAGCATTGGCATCAACGTCTTGGTCATCCTTCAAATAAAGTAGTGCAAACTATTGTTAGTTCAAATAATTTGTCGTGTTCTTCAAACATTGAGTCTTTAGTGTGTGATGCATGTCAACGTGCCAAGAGTCATCAATTACCATATAGTTATTCGACCCGTGTTTCTCAGTCTCCTCTTGAGCTTATTCATACTGATGTTTGGGGTCCTGCTTTGCCTTCTTCCGGAGGTTTTAAGTATTATGTTAGCTTCATTGATGATTATAGCCGCTATTCTTGGATTTACTTGATTAAGCATAAATCTGACGTTGAGAGCATCTTTTACACTTTTCAGTCTCATGTTGAGCGTTTGTTGAATGCTAAGATTCGCACTGTCCAGTCCGATTGGGGCGGTGAGTATCACCGCCTTCATGCCTACTTTGCACGCACGGGTATTGCTCACCGTGTTTCTTGTCCGCATACCTCTCAACAGAATGGTATCGCTGAACGCAAGCATCGCCACCTTGTCGAAACAGGCTTAGCCCTCCTAGCTCATTCCTCGCTATCACTTCGGTATTGGGATGAGGCTTTTCTCACTGCGTGCTATCTTATAAACAGGATGCCCACGCCCATCATCAACAACGCCACCCCAGTTTTCCGCCTACTCAACACACCTCCTGAGTACTCTTTTCTCCGCACGTTTGGTTGTGCGTGTTGGCCTAGTTTGCGTAAGTACAATTCGCGTAAACTCGAGTTCCGCTCTAAGATGTGTGTTTTCCTTGGCTATAGTCCCATGCATAAAGGCTACAAGTGCCTTGATCGCTCCACTGGTCGCATCTACATCTCTCGTGATGTGGTGTTTGATGAGAAGGTGTTCCCTTTCTCTACTCCGGGTGTTGTTGTTGACGTCTCTAAACTGCTACCTGTGTCTTTTCCTTCCACTGAACCAGTTACTCAGAGCACCGACACGCGTAGTTATGACATTACCCTATTACCGGCTAATGCACTTGTTTCTGTTGAGAGCTTTCCTGTGCAGGTTCCTTCCATGCAGCCGGACCAGCGGATCGACGTCCCGCCTCTGCATGCCTCGGGTCGTGCGCCTTCCCATGCAGAGGCACCCCGTGGCTCGAGCAGCGTGGCGCCGGGCGGCCCAGCTCCTGCCGGCTCGCCTGTGCGGCAGCCGCCCCCCGCGTCTACGCCTGGGCTGACCGACACGCCTGGCTCGGTGGACGCCTCGTCCAGTGCGTCGCCAGCCTCGCCTTCTGCCTCTCCTAGTTCGTCGCCAACACCACCGAGTCCCCTCGACTCGCCGGCATCGCCCGCAGCACCTGCCGCTGAGCCGTCTTCGCCCGCAGCACCTGCCGCTGAGCCGCCTCGGGTCATCGTCACGCGGCAGCGCAATGCTGTTTTTCGTCCCAAGATTTACCGGGACGGCACGGTTCGCTATGATCCCTACCGCCGCCGTGCTCTCCTGGTGGAACCAGCCTCACATCGCACTGCTCTGACTGAGCCTGCTTGGCGTAGCGCTATGGAAGCTGAGTTTGATGCACTTCAGCAGAATCGGACGTGGGTCTTGGTCCCTCGTCCTCCTGGCACTAACATTGTTGGAAGCAAGTGGATTTTCAAAACAAAGTTCCGTCCTGATGGTTCAGTCGATAAATACAAGGCACGGCTTGTGGCTCGAGGCTTCACGCAGCAGCATGGTATTGATTATCATGACACGTTCAGTCCGGTGGTCAAGCCAGTCACAGTTCGTCTTGTTCTGTCTCTTGCTGTTTCTCGTGGTTGGTGCCTTCGTCAAATTGATGTGAGTAACGCCTTTCTTCATGGTTTTCTCACTGAGGAAGTATATATGCAGCAGCCGCCTGGCTTTGAGGATCCGCAATATCCGCACCATGTCTGTAAGCTGCAACGTGCTCTCTATGGTCTCAAACAGTCGCCTCGTGCCTGGTATGCGCGTCTCAGTGATAAGCTCCATCAGCTTGGTTTTGTTGCCAGCACAGCGGACACCTCTTTGTTCATCTTTGCTCATGCCGGTGTGGTGGTCTATATGCTTGTTTATGTCGATGACATTGTCTTGGCTGGGTCCTCCTCAGTTGCAGTTGAGAAGCTTGTTGCCACCTTGTCAGGTTCTTTTCCTATCAAGGATCTTGGGCGTTTGGAGTATTTCCTTGGGATCGAAGTTGCTTACTCTCCTTCGGGGCTCATATTGTCACAACACCGCTATGCCCTTGATCTCCTCCATCGGGCCAACATGGAGCAGAGTCGGGCGGTTACTACGCCCATGTCCACTTCTGACAAGTTGACACGAGATCTCGGCACACCGCTTGGTTCCGAGGATGCTTTCAAGTACAGGAGTTTGGTTGGGGGACTCCAGTACCTCACATTGACGCGCCCTGACTTGTCGTTTGCTGTCAACAAGGTTTGCCAGTACCTGTCACAGCCGACTACTGCCCATTACGAGGCGGTCAAGCGTATTCTGCGCTTTGTTCGAGGCACCGTGTCGACCGGCCTGCGTTTTCGTCGCTCTCCTTCTATGGACCTCAGTATCTTTACTGATGCGGATTGGGCTGGCTGCCCTGATGATCGTCGTTCCACGGGCGGTTTTGCAGTCTTTCTCGGTCCTAATCTTGTGTCCTGGAGTTCACGCAAGCAGCCGACTGTGTCTCGCTCCAGTACCGAGGCAGAATATAAGGCTCTAGCCAATGGCACTGCCGAGGCTGTATGGATTCAGTCTGTGTTGCGGGAGCTTGGAGTGTTTCAGCCTCGCCCCCCTGTCTTATGGTGTGATAACATCGGTGCCACATACTTATCTGCCAATCCGGTTTTCCATGCTCGCACGAAGCATATCGAGATTGATTTTCACTTCGTTCGCGAGAAAGTCGCGCTTGGTGCCCTTGATGTTCGTTTCATCTCCACCGCCGACCAGCTGGCTGATGTGTTTACAAAGCCTGCTACTCAGCTCGCGCTTCGTCGTTTTAGTTCCAATCTTAACCTTGTTCACGACGGTTTAGATTGAGGGGGAGTGTTAGAGTTGTATATACGTTTGTATACGTGTACGGTATTTATACCGATGTAATCTTGTTGTACAAGTTGATCATAATATATAAAGCATGCCAGCCGGTTTGGGGTTAACCACGGCAAACAACTCTTTTTGACTACCAACACATACTTCGTATGAATCTAGTCAGTTATTCAGTCAGCACACCCAGGGTCGCAGCGAGGACCGAGACGACAGAGGTCGGAGGACCTGCGCCGAGCCGAGAGCCGGCAGCGCTGTATACGCACGGGTTGGATTTAACCGTGACGTAGAACGGATGGGGTCCCGCGTGTCACTGGCCGAGCCCGAGGCAGCTTGACACGGCTGCGGAACGAGGCCATGTCCCTGATGAGAACGAGCTGATAGCTCGTTGGCTAGTGGTAGCAGTGGCTACCCAGCCCGCCCGGGATCGATCCCCACTGGGGACGATTTTCGCGGGTGTCTCACAGGGAGGACGTTGATCTCTTTAAATAATCCTCTCACACGCATGTACGTCGCAATTACTAGCTCCTTTGGGACACTGGGTACCCTTGCGTGCTGTGTGTATAGTTCTAGGCTCTAACTTGTGCACTAGGGGTGTGCGTGAGTGTGGTGTGAGTGTGGTGTCGAGTTAGTGCATAAGTTCAGATACTACAACTGTAACACAGATCGAGAGGTCTCAAAAAAAAAAAAAAAAAAAAAAGGCCATGTCCCTGACCGAGCTGCTTGCTACCAAAACTGCCACATTAACTACGTACGGCCTCCCCAGACACCGAGAGCCGACTCAAGTCAGCGGCCACGATTTTTTAAATCTTGTTCTCTGGGTCCCGCGCCCGAGTTTAACCGCAGCCCGGCTCGGCTCTGCATGCCGGCAAGGCAGTGCTGCTGCGTCTCACGAGACTCCCGCCGGGACACACACGACACCACACGCGCTACTCGGGGCTGAGGCGCCGTGCACCGGACTCTGCCCTTTTTCCTTGCTTCAGGACGCCCGACGCCGAGGTCGATCTTCTCTATCCGAGAGTAGGCCTGGCGCTAGCTGTGCCGGTCTAGCTACTACCATGAGAATCTAGTCTACCTAGTCTTTTAGCGATGACGCTTGTGCTATCGGTACGGTCTATGGATTCCATGGTCGATGAACGAATGATTGGGAATGCTCCATTGCGCTATCTACCTAGTCTCTGTTGGTTGCCATATGTGATGCTGGCTCACGCGAGACCGGACAATCAGTTGCTTTGCACGGCATCGTCGGTACGTACCCGCACTACACCACGTCATAGAATTAGGGGCACTTCTACTAGTGGTACTTATCAAAGTGCGGCTAATAGTAGTCAATTAGTGGCACTTTTTCAAAGTGCCCCTAATTGTATACCTACTGGGGCACTTCTCAAATGCCCTAATATGTGTATACCTACTAGGGCATTTTTTCTATTGCCCCAATAGATGTATACATTTTGGGGCACTTTTAAGTGCCACAATTTATCATTACTCACCTGAACAACTATCACCTTTAGCTCAAGATCAATTAGCCCATATAAACAGTGCCACATTGGCTCACACCTGCCGGCTGCCGCCACACCGCTGCCAGCCCGCCGCGCACGCCGTCGTCGTCCTCCTCGAACGCGCAGTCGTAGAGAGCGGTTGGGCATAATACGGGCGAGAGAGACGTGGAAGGGCGTGGACTTTCCTGCCCCATCTCTTAGGGCATCTCCAATGAGGCGATGCAAACGGGCGATGAGCGACCGTTTGCGTCCGCCCGAGCTGAAAATGCGTCTGGAACACGCTCCAGCGGGGCGACGCATAGTGACCGGGCCATCCGCCGACGCAAACCCAGCACATGTTTGTGCCTGGGATGCGTCACGGCGGATGCTGCGCGGACGCCCCAAATGACCGCTCGCATTTCCACCGGGCCTGCCTGGCAGCGAGCCTGTATCGTGGGCATCGCTTCCGCGGCCATCGCTTCCGTGGTCAGCGCTTCCGCGTCTGTGCCACAGCCTTCGTCATCAATGTCGCGACTGCCTCTTCTGCGCGTGCACTGGCTGGCGGGCGGCGGCTGGGCTTATGCGCTGCCTTCAATGGCATCATTTCTCGCGCGCGGCCAGCCTTAAAACTCGACCGGCATCGTTCCTGCCATCGCCCACACCTCCACTCCCACCACCGCCTCCGCAGCACCATGGGGAAGAATAACGACTTCGAGGCGTCCGGTAGCGGCACCAAGAAGGCGGAGTGGCCTCACAGGGTGCCGCTGCCCGTCAGCGTGGCGCAGCTGATTCACGCGAACTGGATGACGTGCGACGACTAGGGGGACATGCCTATCGGCTGGCGGCTTAGCTACCTCCGGGTGCCCGTCCTGCCCATGCCTGCGCGCGAGCCATATAGGAGCGCCGAGATCCGGCGCAAGCGGCGGTACCTAACGCCGGACCTCCGCGCTGATCCCGCCTACGCCATCGACTCCGACACCTGACGCACCTTTCGCGAGACCGATAAGGATCCCGCCTACACAGGACGACGACGACGACCACGGGGATGACGACGACGAGGACTACAACGAGGCGCTGGCCTACCACAACGAGGAGGCCAAGGACGACAGCAACAACTACGTCGCGTGCGTATTCCAGGAATGACAGTTGGCCATGGTGGAGGGTCGGAAGTTCGAGTACCCGGACAACATGACGGACGACGAGATCGCGAGGCTCGGCGTCCTCGTCTCGGAGGTGGACCGATCGGTGCAGCCGCCGCTGCCCCGCTACGCCACCGACATCATACCGCCGGGCCTCACGGAGGAAGAGGCCCTACGACTGGCGCTCCAGGACTCGGCCACGCAACCGGTGCAACCGCCACCTCCATCTCCGCCGTACAACTCGGGGGGCCTCCACCTCCACCACCAGCGTGGGCTGCTCAACCTCATCCGTTGGAGTGGGCTGCTCCACCTCCACCACCGGCCTAGGCTTCTCCACCTCACGCACCACCATCGGCCTGGGCTGCTTCACCTCCATCACCGCCGGCGTTAACAGCGTATGTTTCGCGCTTCCCAGTTGGCTGTGGGTGGTACCGGTGCTCGTCGTGATCGATGGCGACGACGAGAACTAGTAGGCGCAGGCGTTTTAGGGTTATTATTTTCCTTTCTTTTACTATGTAAATTATGTTTTCATGTTAAAAAAATGGAAAATCGAAAATAAATGCATCGCGCCGCTGGAACCACCCTCCCGACGCAAACGTACGCGCGGTCAATTTTGACCATTTGAGCCGACCCAAACGGACGCGCGCGGACATTTTCGACGTCCGAAATGCATGCGTAGTTGGGAATGACCTTAAACTAATAATGTAGGTGGCCAAAAGCCCAAAACCACGCTCCAAATCAGCTTAAAACAACTATCTGGTTATCCAGGGGGTAATTTATCCGGTAAATCATATTTGAGGGGGTTATATGTGCTCCACTTTAAACCTGAGGAGGTTAAACGTCCCAAACCTGAAACATATGGATGGGAGCCCTAGGCTGCCTACCCAAATAATTGGCGTGGACCAAGTTGTTAGGTATTGTTTGGTCTGCATCCTATTATTTGGCGTGCCCATGCCAACTTCAGCTTTCCAGTACAATTTCACGTCCAGGATTTAGCTAGGCATGGGCGAAAGAAAGGTGCGCCAATATTTTGGCTTGCCCGTGTGTTGGCTGGGCAAACATAGGCAAAAACCAAACAGCCCCAAAATCAATCCCCAGACAGCGCCCGCATTGCCGCCGCAGTCAGATCGACATGGCGTTGCAGCTGACCGGCGCGCCCGGCTCGGCGGCGGCGGCGGGCGGCGCCTCCGCGCCCGTCAAGCCGCAGTTCCACCACTTCTACCACCACCGCCTCCCCCCACGCCACCACCACCACCCCTCGCTCCTCTCCAAGCTCGCCTTCTGGTCCGTCTGCTCCCTCTCGCTGCTCCTCGCCTTCCTCCTCCTCCACCTCTCCACGCCGCCGCGCGTCCTCCTCGACGACACCCCCCCCCCCCCCCCGGACGAGGCGATGAAGCTGAAGATCAACAAGGCGTGCGACCTCGCCTCCATCTCCGTCTTCCCTCCCCGGTAGAGCACCCCTCACCGACCAACCCGCCCCCAATTCCCCTCCCCTCCCGCTGCCCGCTGAATCCGTTCGCTACTAGCGCGCGATTTGTTCCGTTTGTGATCGTTGTGTGTTTGTTTCGTGATCTAGGAGGAACCGGGGGAGCGTCCTTCTCGCAGGGTGGAGGCGCGTCCTTCTCTTAGGGCAGAGGCGGCGGGGGCGCGCTGCTCTCGCAAGGCAGCGGTGGCGGAGGAGCGGCGTTCTCTCAGGTCGGTGGGGGTGGAGGCGCGGCGTTCTCTCAGGGAGGTTGTGGCGGAGGCGGCTCGTTCTCTCAGGGCGGTGGTGGCGGTGGCGCGACGTTCTCTCAGGGCGGAGCTGGCGGAGGCTCGGCGTTCTCTCAGGGAGGTTGTGGCGGAGGCGCGGCGTTCTCCCAGGGCGGTGGCAGCTTGTCGCTCTTGCATTCGCAGTCGCAGATCTCCCAGGCCTCCCTCGACGAGAATCTCCTAAGCCCTCGTCATCCCTCCCCCGCGCGCGATCAGGTATACATCCCTCGTTTTTTTCATTGTGTGGTGAAGGATGATCATGATGTTTGATTGATTGGTGGGGTCAGTGTTTTTGTTGGATTACTGGGTAATTAGTAGTTTATGATTCCGTCAGTCATGTGCTTGGTCACAGTCTCACAGATGAAAGTATGCAACGAATTAATTGGTGTTGATTACTGTTATTCGCTTACAGTGAACTCGCTTGTGCTTGGTTGATGCGTGGAAGAAATAGTTCAAATCTCTGCAGTCGACATTTCATTGGGCAAATTTGTGCGGTCAGGGGGTTGGCCAGATATGGGAAGTTCGTCAGTCCATGGAAGATACACACATACACATGTGTGTGTTGCTGGTCTAGCTAAAAGCATCGGCTATCCAACCGAGGATAAGGAGGCTGCTTCCTTTCAAGGGGTAGGTGCTTGCTCTTTTTTTATAGTTTTTCCTTATTAACTCTATACAAATTTACTACTGTATAACCTGCAATTATTGAGAGACTACGGTGTCCCATATAGCAAGAACATAATTATGCCAGATTTCATCCATGTTTTGTTACACCTAGAAGTAGAAAATCTGAGCTATATTATGTACCAGTAAACTTGTATAGAGTATGACTGATCCTTGACTACTAGCCCTGATCTACATTCTGCGCCATGCCATCATCCAGTAATTTTTTCTTCATAGTTCATGTACAGCGAGTGTTGTGAGGCTTAGAGTGTAATTATTGTATTGTAGTACTTATAGAGTTCCCTTTTTATTCAATTGGTAAATAAGTGTAGTGACGTGTGACTATAATTTTTCTTTGCTCTCTCTCTCTCTCTCTCTCTCTCTCTCTCTCTCTCTCTCTCTCTCTCTCTCTTTGTATGAATCGCAAGATATTATATTCTTGTAGTTAAGTCTTTGATGGGCATGGTGGAATAGATGCTTCCCATTTCCTTAGTGATAATTTACCAAGGGTGATTGTGGAAATGGTGATATTTACTCATGAACTTGAGAAAGTACTGAGCACATCCTTTGTGCAGGTAGATAGTCAGTTTGCTGATAAATGCTCTCACCACAGAGCTCTGTCATCTGGCACAGCGGCGCTTACAGAAATGATTTTTGGAAGGTGTTTCTCTGGCACATATAATTTTGGTTCACCCTTCTAAGTAACATCTTTGACTGACCTGGTAATTAATAACATAAGCTATGCCTGTAATACACTTTGTTTTCATAGAGAGTTCATTTGTTCACCATCTATTGAATGGATTGGAACACAAGACATTATCTGTGGACATACAATGGAAATCCATGGTAAACTGGCACCATGATATTTATATTGTTTCTGTGTTGCATAGATCAGCTTACTTGGCTGACTCAAATGACAAGTAATGACAAGTGTTCCATTCACTTCATATAGTGTTTACTTGGCTAAAACATGCTTTTTTTTTGTAGTAAAATTTCCATCTCCGTTTTGCTGACTCAAATTACTACTTCTTTCAATGTACCATGCTGAATACTGAAGGCGATGTTGATCATTGATGCTGTACAGGAGCATATTCTTCTAGCTAGACAGGTTTGAAATTCTGAGAGCTTTCCCTGCAATGTCTTTTTAGCTGCTGTTTTTGCGCTTCTGAGAAGACGGATATTTCATTCATGTTTTTTAGGTTGGTGTGCCATCACTTGTTTGCTTCCTTAAATTCCTGTGGTTTGCAGCTTTTTTACACTCACTGAACTGTATGGTAATTTAGGACAACCATCTACCAATGCAGAGTGAATAGCAATCACCAGCTGAACGTGCATTTGATATCTTTTACTTCGGTTTCATATGACAGAATATTGTAGAATCACAATTAGCTTATCCTGTTTTAGGTCTGCTGGTTTAACCATCATTTTATTATAGATCTGTAGACTATAGACTGAAACCTGGTTAGCTTACTCTGTTGCTTTGAGCGTAATGTGTGGGCGATGCATGGACCATGGTGCACCTCTTCTCAATTGTTCGTTAGACCCAGTGGCAGAGCTACAAACAAATACCTGGGCGGGCCTAATTAAAGAAGAGAAAAGAAATCACGCTCTAGCTTATAATTTGGGAAAGAAAAAGTATAAACATGCTAGTGTGTTGTCTTTTCTGCAATCGAAGGGAACTGCTCCATTAATGTTGTGCTCTCTAGCTGGTACTTGCATCATGATCATTCAGAGATCTTACCAGCTTACGTTAAATCCATCCTTACCAGCTTACGTTAAATCCATCCTTGCATCATGCATGCGGACAGTTGTAGTACCAGTTAGTAGTTTTTTACTTCCACTAAATATTCCTGAGCCTATAGAGGACGTGCAGTGAAGTTGCTCCAAGCTAGCATGGTGGTGACGTTAAGAGCTAATTTTACCGGGTGTTGAAGTCTTAGTCCAATGCAGCCAAAAAAGTCAAACCTCCTCTGGTTTGATGGGATTTACTTATGACGGAAACCATAGCTGGTGAGGGCCGCCAGCTGTTGCCTTCTTGAGGCTAGCAAGACTGCCCCTGAGAGGAGACAGCCGGTACCGCAAATAGCACCTGGATGCAGCTTGCTTGGATCTGGAGTTGCCTTGGGTCTCAGTGTTGCCATTGCCATGGCCCTCGGTTTCTGATTTCAGTACCTGCGCTATTCCCGCCTGACGACTTTGATGGTTTCTTGAGATTGTTCTTATTATTTCAGGCGCAATAAGCCAGAAGGGATGTGTTGTGAACTCGTGATAAGGCTTGTGCTGCTACTCCGTTTTTCTGGTAGTACAATGAACTGCGCTTTTGCTGTTGTTCAAGTTTGTTTTTCTCCCCTGCCAACAACACATGCTGTTTTTAGTACAATATTCGTCTTCGTTTGCTGAATTAAATTACTACTTCTCTCAAGGTACACTGCTGAAGACTGGGATCAACTGAAGGTGATGATGTCACATTGTGATGGTGTTCGAATTGGAAACATGGTGATGATGTTCACAGAGTACATATTGAGATACTGTGCTGAACATCCACTACATACTATGTTGACACTGTGTTTACATTGTGTAACTGATATTGGGTGATAATTACGGAATAAAGTGCACTGGATTAATGTGTTGGCACTGTGTGCTTATTCTTGTATGACAGTACATATGTTCATATTGTGTGCTTCTTGTATGCTGCCATTGTTTATATCTGTTTATAATTCTTTTTGGGACTGCTCAAAGTACCACTAAGCTCTTGGATTAATAAGGGGCATTTCTTGTAGTTCCACGAAATTGGTTTGAGGCATTTTTTAAGTGCTACAAATTAGGTTTTGGGGCATTTTTAGAAGTGCCACAAATTTGGTTTTGGGGCATTTTGAGAAGTGCCCCAAATTGGATTTAGTGGCACTTTGAGAAGTGCCCCTAATTGGATTCAGTGGCACTATGAGAAGTGCCCCTAATTGGATTTAGTGGCACTATGAGAAGTGCCCCTAATTAGATTTAGTGGCACTTTGAGAAGTGCCCCTAATTAGATTTAGTGGCACTTTGAGAAGTGCCTCTAGGTAGTGCCCCAAATACCTTTAGAGACGCAAGTAAAGGTGGCACTTGAAAAAGTGCCCCTATAGCTAATTAGTGGCACTTTGGTTCAAATTAGGGGCATTTTGAAGTGCCACAACTCCTGTACCGTGATGTAGTGCCGGTTAGGTAAATGGTTCTGCGTGCGACCTTGTGACTACACCAAGTACCGACGGAACGTCGTAGTTTGCCATATCTAGTGTCTAAAATAAGTAACTCCCTAGAGGTATCATACTCAACTGTTTCACGTCTTGGTTGACACATTTTAACATATCCACGGGCTTCCATAGATCCTCAAATCTACTTAAACATATCATATTTTCTCATATCATCAAAAAGGATTTTAAGTTCGAGGTCAAGTCTTATCAAATGAGTGCTTGATATGTCATTGGGGTAGAATTGAGAAAGTCTCGTTACCTTTTTGCATCATAAGAAGCAAATGAATTCAAGAGATTAAAATCTTTCATGCAAATCGGCCACTGTGTGTTAACCTCGTAAAACTGATTGTCGAGCTCTTGAATAATTTAACCTCCTCGCTGCTGACCTGCCATGGCACGAAAACCTCCAGTTTTCCTATGTTTTAGAATTTGAGTTGCCTGTAAAATGGGAACCGTGCAATCTTATGCTACTACTCTACAAATCTAGTATAGCACAATCCTAGTTGTGGAACGTGGCATTTTGTAGCTCGGGCTACATGTAGCCGTTTTTTTCAAAAAATCGAAAATGGTATTTTATAGTTTTCAAAAATTAGGAACAAAAATTCTATAGGTAGACAATGATGTACTCGACGACTGTTAAAAAAAAGCTATACAAAAGACTCAGTATTTTGGTCTGTGCAAAATTCAC
This sequence comes from Lolium rigidum, assembly GCF_022539505.1. NCBI lineage: Eukaryota > Viridiplantae > Streptophyta > Magnoliopsida > Poales > Poaceae > Lolium > Lolium rigidum. The sequence continues at coordinate 76,237,484 of NC_061510.1, forward strand.
AAATCCATGGATCTGAAAACGTGAACAGTGTAGATTTTGAAACCTCCGACATTTATCAGAATTTGTCATTTTTGTGTAGCCTCTAATATAAAATATTTCATCCTGAAAATTTGCACAGAGGTAGAGTACATCATTGGCTACATTCAGAATTTTTTTTCCAGATTTGTTTGAAACTTTAAATGTTGAATTCGAATTTTGTAAAAAAAAAACAGTCTACATGTAGCTCGGGCTACATTTTGAGTTTTCCCCTAATTGTGCAGCAGTATAGTAGTACGATATTACTCAATGCTACTCATGATTCCAACCATCGACGGGGAGGAGAAGGGTATGCAGAAAGGATAATTACTTTCCAAGACATAAGGATGTCCAACAGTTTTCCAGAAAAAAAAGGATGTTCAGCGTCACTAATCTTGTAATCATTGACCAAAATTACTGTGACTCCAAGATACTCCGAGCAGGTACTATCCTGGTACAAAATATTCAGAAACATTGCTTCAATTCGTCACCACCAATTTCAGGCAGCTGACATATTTCCAACATCTGCTGAAATGCACTGTATTTTTTTTTCTGCAGGAATTGACTGTTGCCATAAATAATATACGCTACAGCATGATACACTGAACTAGCCCTTCGAAGATCGCCCGTCAATTTTAATTGCAGCAATGCCGTCCACTCCGAGGGCATAGTGATGCAGGACGTCGCTTTTGTTGGGAAGGTGTCCTAGCTAGCATGCTCTTCCCTGAACACTAGAGTCATTGGAGTAAGAATTAACTCGCCATATTGCAGCGCGATCATGTTGTTTGGAGTATCTGTATTTGTACAAACTGTACCCAAACACATTACTACTACTACGTGTTTGGCCGATGGGTGTTTGTTTATGGAGTTCTGGTATGTAGTCCAAAAACACCCCTCGTCCAAGCACCCATTTATATTTATATATTTCTTGAAAGAAATGCATTGTGTACAGACTTTATACATGTATTTTGTCACTTGATGATTAATAGTACTCCGTACTAGAAAATATTTTTATATATAGTTTTTTTTAGCAAAGCTTGAACTTATAATCTATAGATATCTATCAGGATATTTGTTTGACACGCTCACAATAGAACACTATTCAATCATTAATATACATATAAATATAGTAAAATAGACAGAAGCCACAAAAAGACAATGTATACCATCTAGGTTGCATAAATTATTTTTTAGTTTGATGTTACTTGGTCATAGACACATACACCATAGAACATAAATAAAAGATATATTAAATTGTTTCAGACTAAAATTTGGAACAAAACTATATTCTCTATACCAAACTGATTAAGCAAGGGCGCAAATTAAGGATAAGCATTTGAATTGTTCTAACCGTGGTTTATTTTTTTTAGACATGGTACGAAGAAATAATAATTTCATGATAAGAAGTAGTTACAATTAGTTAATGATCCATAAAAAGTAGAAGTACTTAGTATAAAGGAGCTAACATTTGTTAAATGTTGAAATATAATGAGTGGAGTAACGAGCAGGCAACAAAATTTAAAAATCTTATAAATTCAGAGTAAAAAATTGTGACATTGGCTAGTACTATGAGATAATGCTTTTTGTAACCTTCAATATCTTAAGTTGATACAAAAAGTCAATAATTCATAATGTCCTTATCTTCCACTTAGTCCATGTAAAAGAGATGAGAGCAACAGATCGTATAACGTGAGTAGTAGAAACAAGAAATGATATATAAAACAAACAAAAAGATATTAGTGAATGCACCAAGAGAAGTCAAGAGTCTATAGATTACTGTCTCTACATCATCCTAAAGTGGGCTAATGAGGCTGATTTGGAGATGGAAGGTGATTAGATATGAGAGTTAACAAAAAAAAATCTACATTTGAAAATGAATATACCAGATCAGCAGAGCATTAGCTTCAAATTTATTTTACTTATATTTCAAAACCAATACATCCAGGAAGATAACGCTCTTGATTTGGTTTTTTTTTTCAATCTATGGACGATGCCGGGTGTAATCTATGCTATGCATCGATACAAAATACCAGAAAAATGTGAGTTGCCCTGTTTAGTTTTGAAAATTTGAAACTCTCCTCGGGCGCTACTACCTGTTTTGTGTGTGGTCCCTCCTCCAACGACCAACGTATGCATGGTTATGCTTCAGGAAGGAAGGGTACGCAAGAATTTGGTGGCCAAATGTTTCATGCGTAACTAAGATGTATTATACGAGATTCTCTAAGTATTCACATAGAGCTCACACACGTAAGACAACTAGTGCAAAGAGTTTTATATGGTTGGGGCACAATGCTCGGTATACTGATTACTGAACTTGGATGGAGTGGCCGAATGATAGTGCTACGTGGGAGGTAGCGGCACACACGCGCGCGCGATCTTGGTCCGTGGTGATTACGCTAGGCCGACGGCTCCCATGTGTACAACAGTCGAGTCCAGTCCAGTCCATATGAATCTGGTGAGTCAGTCAGCTCTGGATTTTGTCGTGACGGCCGTCGACTCGTGCGTGCTCCGCCGCACAACTTCAAATTTCGACTGAATCCATATTAACCGAACACCTGCCTGCCTGCCTGCGTGCGCGCGTTCCCCTGCCGTACGTTGCAGGCGTTCTCATCCGGCAGGCTGTCTCGTCGTCCTGCCCGCTGCTCGACATGCGTCCAACTCGAACCAGCCAAGCAACAAGCCAGCCGGCTCCGTTGCACCGTCAGAGCACGTCGGTCGGCAGCTTGCAGCGGGCGTCGCGTTTTGAACTGGACTGCTGCTGCCTGCTGGGCGCGCCCAGAGCGCGCGCGCACCGAGACGACAGGGGGACGACCTGCGCCGGGCAGGCGGCAGCACAGCTTGGATTAAACCGGGACGGAAGCGGGGCCGCCTGTCAGTGGCCGAGGATGCTCTTGCCGAGCCCGATGCAGCGTGACACGGTCGCGGCACGAGGCCATGTCCTCTCCATCGGCGCGACGGATTGCGTCGCGCAGCGGAAGCTGAAATAATCGTTTTCGTCCGCGCGTCTGTTTGCGTCTGGGGGTGTTCCAGCAGTCCGATGCATTTTTTGTTTTTTGTTTTATTTTCCTCTTTTTTATTTGAACATAGTTCCAAATATTACAAATTGGAAGATTACTTTACACAAACTAATACATACTCCCTCCATCCCAAGGAATAGGGCGTAAATAATTTTTCAAAATTTCTCCATGGGATAAGGCGCAGGGTGAGGTTTACACGATTTTTTCCAAAACTACCCCTTAAGTATCGGAAGTGGAGAAGTAATTTGTGTGGCTATTATTGGCTTCCATGGCGCATGCGGGGCGTTAGGCCAAAAAGTCAGCAGAGGAGCAGTTATTGACGCGTTTTTACTGGCTATGCATGTGCATGCGGAGAGAAATAAGGAGACTCCCGGTGCTAGGAAGTTAATACGGGAGAGAATTAAGGAGCAAGTGGGCGTGCATGCAAGGGCAAAGAAGGAAACCGTGGAGAGCTTAATGTCTTTCTTAATAATCGTGCCAAAAAAATTACGCCCTATTCCTTGAGATAGAGGGAGTAGTTTGGAACATGGTTTACACAAACTAATACATAGTTTGAACCATGGTTGACACAAATATAAATATTTTAAAAATAGAAACCAGTTGTGTTGATTTTCGTATGTTCGCTACCAAGAAAGAACATTCGAGGGCACACCCAGTCACCCAAACTGGAAAATCCAGCGGGAGGCATGACGGTGCCCTTGTTGGTTCTACCGAGGAAGAAACCTTCCACTACTGGCTTCGTCTGGCCCGTAGCCAGATTCGCTGCAAAGAAAGAAAGTTCTAACTATCGGTGTTCGAGGCGGATTCGCCCGTGTGGTAGTGCCTACGGCAGGCCGTGTCGTCGAACACCTTGACGATCATCTCACCGTCTCCCTCGTAGAGAAAGGTGAGCTGGCAGCCGGGCTCGAGCGCGAGGTCACGGGCGAACTTGCCCCACCTGGTGTGCAGGTACATCTTGCCCTGCCCGTCGAACAGGACCTCCACGGCCCGGCGGCGGCAGGTTGCAGCCGCCTCCCGTAGCTGCAAATGCGCTGGCTCGACGCCATCGACGAACTCGGCGAACTTGTCCGGGAGCCGCTTGATGCTGAGCAGGTCGTCGTCGATGCGGAGGAGGAACTCGAAGCGGCGGTCCTCCTGCGAAGACGAAGAGGGCGCAGGCGACAGCGAGCATGCGACCGTAGCTGCTCCACCACAGCGGCCCCTGCCCCGTCCCCGGGGGCGCACAGGGCAGCAGCCTCGACCGCCTCGCCGGCCACCAGGACCCGCCATGGACTTCCTCGTGGGCCTGGCTGCGTCGCAGGAACACCTAGGTGGCGCTACGGTGGAGCTTTGTGGCGGGTAGGGTTTCTTTGGAGGAGTGGATGAGGAAGAATAACGCGCGCCCCTTTATATAGGCCGGAGGCATGCGGTGGCCGCGGGATGCGTGGCGACGCCATTAACGTGGTTGGCGGAGGTGGGCTGCGGCCGCTCGACAGCCGCGACATCGCCATTAACGTGGCGCAGACTAACGAAGCGAAGCAGCGGCGCCAGTCGCTGGCGCGTTTGAGAAGACGCATCGACGCAGGGTCGCTGCCAGGCGGGCCCGACGAAACATCCGCCAGATGCGAGCAGACACTTTCGGCGTCCGCGCAGTGTCCGCAGAGACGCATTTGAGGTGTATATTTGTGCCAGGTTTGCGTATGCACGAACGACCCGATCACTTTGCGTCGCCCCGCTGAAGGTGGTGTCAGACGCATTTCCGGTCACGACGGACGAAAACGATCGCTCACCGTCCGTTCACGTCGCGCCGGCTGAAAATGCCCTGACTGACCTGCGCCGGTGAGCGGCTTGCAAAACGATCACATTAACTACGGCCAGCCTCCCCAGACCCAGCTCGAGCCAGCGGCCCGTACTTTTTAAAATTTTTGTTCTGGGTCCGGTCGCCGGCTCCGTTCTGCGTCTGATCAGTGATCACTGACTGCATGCGCGCTACGGACGTGGAGGTGTAGCGGCGCGGCAAAACTAGTGCGACCGCGAGCGCGCTACGGACGTACGTACGTCGCCGTGCAACGGACTCTTGCCAGCCCTTTTCATGCTTCTGGACGCCGAGGTCTCTAGCCTCTAGGACTGGCACTAGCTATCGTGAAAATCTAGTCTACTCCCTCCGTTCTCAAATAGGTGGACATCTAGCCCTAAACTTTGTCCATAAAAGAGTGTACTCCTATCTTCTCAATGCACTTTAATTGCATCTCTCATTGCACGGAAATCAAACCCAATAATATTAATCACATATTCTTCTTGTTTTCTACATGCACTTAGCTTATTGGAGGTCAAAGAATTAAAGAGGAGAGATGCATGTTCCCAATGTATTTTTTACTCCACTTCATAATTTGTCTTGAAAAACCCGCGTGTACACTTATTTGTGGACGGAGGGAGTACCTAGCTTTCAGGGATGACGCATGTTCCATGGGTACGCCGGTGGTACGGTCATACTCCTACTGTGCATGCATGGTTGATGAACAAATGATTGAATGCTTGATTGCGCTACGTAGTAGTACTACTCTCTGCGTGAGCTGTTGGCTGCTACTACCTCCGTTTCAAGGAATAAGGCTTGAAATACGCGTAGTATATGTGATGCTGGCTCACGCGAGACCGGACAATCAATTGCACTTGCACGGCATCGACCTTCCGTACTCCGTAGAAACAAAACGTCACTGCTCCGAGCACCGAGTATATCTAGTCTAGAGTGTGTAGAATACGTGTGACTCAATACCATTACTTCATAGGAGCTAGTGTTTGTTTATTTTGTGCAGTCTTTGATGTACGCACTATTTGCATTTTTTGTTTGGCAACTTATTATATTCATTTTTTTGAGAAACTATTCATGTTTTTTATGGGCATGTTATAAATACAAGTCATATCTCAAAGTTAGTCTTATCAACTGTTGACCAATAAAAATCAAAGTTGTCTTACATTTTGAAACATGTAGAGACAGAGTACTATAGAACGCGATGCCACTAATCCACGCAAAGCAACATCCATTGTAACGGTTCCACAAGGGAGACCGAAAATCAACATATTTCTTTTACGCAAATACAGCGGGGGAAGGCTCCCACTGCGTCATTCTTCATTATATAAAACGTGGATATGTACAATTGGAATGACAAGTGTCATTAAAAAGGAAAAATTTACAAAAGTCAATTAAATCAGAACGAAGATAGTAGAGTACAATATTACGCTATTAGTGCATTCAATGCAAATCAATATACAAATTTATGAAAACAGTTGATACAGACCAATATACAACATCTTTAACACCTGCGCTCTAGTGCATATACAAGATTAATTCACTCTACCTAGATATTGAGTTTCCAATTACATATGATTTATAATGTGGTTTAGTTCCTTCTTAACTAACAACATCTTTTGAACGATCTTGTTGTAGTCCAAACCAGCGGCCGGTGTCCATCGGTATGTGCATGTCGTACACCACGTAGCGACGTGGTGGTATACTGCATTTTCAAATCCGGTCAGTTCGCGAGTTGACGCCATTTCAATCTTGGTCATAGATTTCTTCTTTGTTGGCTTACACAATACAAAAAACCAGCCACATATATGTGAGATCGAGAAATCCCCAAATATTTGGCTAATAGAGAGATTCGAGGATGTGATAATCATATCTCGATCAAACAAACTCGATGAAATTAGGCATAGCAGATGGCAAGATTGACATGAGAAACACAACTTTAGAACTTTCAAAAAAGTGAGCCTAGCCACCCAGGTTCAAGTCCCTAGAGACGCGGATTTAAGTTTTTATTATACAAAACAAAATCACTGTACGGATTTCCCCTACCGCATTCCTTTCAAAAAATAACTTTAGAACTTTCAGCATAATAATCACCACTGAGTTTGGAATGACAACAATGTCACTATCAGGTTGTGCATTGATTTCAACATTAATATCAAGCAAAAAGATACCACTATTGGCAACATCAACGTTGGCATTACTACAACAATGACAATGTTTGTCTGAATATAGCACTTAACACTGTCAACGCACTCCACTTTAGATTCAATAAAACAAATAAAATTGGTACTAGAGCTTACCTTCAATGGACTCCTGAGATGGGCACGACATTGTTGGACGCCCTTGTTGAGCATCACAACAATGGAGACACTACTCAAAATGGTTGGAAGCCACACACACATACACTGCTTGCATTAAGCATGTGAAGGAGACATGTGGTGTTGACATCACAAAGGATAAAATCCAATCAAGAATTAAAACATTTAACAAGCATTATGACTTATGAGATCATTAGCAAGATGCTTGCTCAGAGTGGTTTTGGATGGGATTCGGAAATAAAACATGGTGGAGGTTGATAGTGATGAAGTGTGGTCTCGTTATGTTGAGGTGCTTAACACTAAAATTTATTTTATGCTTATTTTTTTTGCATTTTGGTTACCATTTCTAACATATTTTTGTATTATGTAGGCCAACAAAGAAGCAGGTGGCTACATGAACAAGGTGGTGATGAATTGGCATGCTATCCATACTATATATTCAAAATACCATGCAACTGGTGTAGGTGCTACGACAGCAGCTGAGTCAGTTCAAGAACAATTCACACCAGTTCTGGAGAATCTCTATAAGTACATCAGAAAAGGCAACGCATCAGGGAAGCTATCTTGTGCATGATAGGAGAAATGAGGACATCTTCTGGTGAAGCTTTGAAAGGAACCGAGCCACTTCCTATGCCAAAGATGACTCCTCCAACTAAAATCTATGATGCACTCAAGAAGTTAAATTTGGAGGAATCAGATCTGCTGAGAGCTTATGGGAAGTTGATCATATCAATGAACGCTTATTTGAAGCACTGAAGGCGCTCCCCGGGGAAATTAAGCAGCCATGGCTCTTGTCCTTGCCATGATGATTGCTACGACTGGTGGATGTTATAAACTATTATCTACTTTCTTTTCTACGAGTTGTCCAATTTATGCTACATGTGTGGTATTTTGAGTGATATGTGTGAGACACATGAACTACCAACTTTGTGCTATTTGTTAGATAAAGAACTATTTATCAATGTTTAATTGTTGTCGGTACTTGACAACTATTTATCCATTTCCGCCTTATTCTATTTATTTTACTACTTCAGCATATGAGAAAAATAATATATATATTCTAACACACACATGTTTTTTTACATGTACATAAGATTATATTGTCCAAACTCAAAAAAAAAAACATCAAATTCCATGGTACATCCAAACAGGAATTGGAATAGGGTACAATCTTTGATTCCAACACCAAATTCCAAGCGCACCCAAACGACAGAATCAGAATTCAAAACCAATTCATTTCCATCCAGAATTTGGAATTTCTAGACTAATTCAATTCCAAATCCAATTCACTGCATCCAAACACAGCGTAAGCTTGATTCAACAATCATCTTTGCCCATGAGGTCAGCAATCATACCCATGAGATGGTTGATCGCAACAAGATCTTGCTCAGCAGTAGGAAAACCTAGTGCTTCAATGGTAGGTTGAGTACCAGGTTCAAAGCGTTCCATAGCAACAACTGGTGCAACATTAGCACCTTGGTCAGCAACCTAAGCAACCATCCCTTAATCCGCTGCAACATTATACTGCATCTGTTGATCTGGAACATCGTGACGGAATCCTTTATGCACCAGTGGTGGAATATGTGGATTCCCTTCCTCCTGAGGAAGAGGATCTTCATCCCCAGCAACACTTTTGTCTGAATCCAACTCTATATCAATTTTTTACAAGGAGCACTCGTATTTCATTAAGACGTGACACGATCGCTGGTCACCTAATGGGTTACAAAATTAGGATAGCTCGAAGTCCATAAAACATGGTTTTTGTGATCTACACCTGTTGTTTTCCCAGTTTTGAAATTTGAATTGCTCTAAAATGGGGCCCGTGCAATCTTCTGCTAGTACTATATATTTATATATTTCTTGAAAGAAAGTCGTTGTGTAGTATATATGTACTTTTGTCACTAGATGATTAATAGTACTCCGTACTAGATTTTTTTTTGTTTTAGCAAAGATTGAATTTATAATCTATAGATATTTGTTAGATATGTTCACCATAGAACACTGTTCAGTCATTAATATACATATAAATATAATAAAATAGAACCAAGCCACACAAAGATAATGTATAACATCTAGGTTGCATAGATTATTTTTTTAGTTTAATGTTATTTTGTGATAGACACATACACCATAGAACATAAATAAAAGATTTAGTAAATTGTATCGGACTAAAATTTGGAAGAAAACTATACTAGGCCAAAGTGCCAAACTAATTAAGCAAGGGCACAAATTAAGAATAAGCATTTAAATTGTCTAACTGTGGTTTTTTTGTATTAAATAAAGATTCAAATGATTAATGTTGGTAGACGCAATACTAAGAAATGATAATTATGATCAGATGTAGTTAAAATTAGGTAATGATCCATAAAAGGTAGAAGTATTTAGTATAAAGGAGCTAACATTTCTTACATGTTGAAATATAACAAGTGGAGCAAAGGGCGGCATATATAAATTGTAAAAAGGAAAACGCTCACTTTCGGGCGATCGATCCGGGGCTAGAATCGGTCGTGCTCTAGCGACTCACGCCACTGCATGTTGCGCGTTGGTCACCCACGGAAAACGACCTGTTCTATTTTTTCTATCTCCATCTCATGCTAGCTACTACTCCGTATGTGCTGCCTAGCTAGCTAGATGCATGGCGCTGCTCTGCATACATTTAGTCAGTTTTGACTGCCGTCTCGACTTGATGATTTCGGGGAGATGATTAACTAGCAGTAAGAGCAACTTTAACAAAGCCGCTAAAAATTGACTCTTTCACAGCGTTTTGCAGCCATCTTGTAGTTCACCGGGCGCGCTAAATTTTGGGCTGCCGCTTTTTATCGCGCGCAGGAGCCGATGACGTAAATTTAGTGCGCATGATGCCTATTTTTGCTGCACGGTGTAATTTTTTCTCGCGCGCTATATTTTAGCGTATCCGCTGGACCGTGTGAACCACCGGCATGTGCTAAAATGACGGGTTTTACAACGCGGACACGTTTTAGCGCCTCGGTTGGAGACGCTCTAACAAGTTTAGAGTTGTAAGATCTAGTTAACGAGCATCCGACAAGCCGGGTTCGTAGCCGACGTTGTCAAATCGAATAGCAAAATTTGAAACCACTATTTCTTTGTTGTGAACACATGATTTATGTTGTAATCGTTTATAATTTTGTAATAATTGCTCGCGATTTTTGTTGCAAACCAATCAGCAGGGGAAATATTGGTGTTTAACCACTTTTTTTAACATTATTTTAGAAATAGTTTACAAATTTTTTGTTGTAATCATTTATGAATTTTGTAAAATTTAGGACAATTTTTTATTGCCAAACAATCAGCATGGAAAATATTGTTGTTTAACTACTTTTTTGTAACATCATTTTAAAACTTGACACAGAGATTTTATTGTAATCGCTTATGATTTTTGTAAGAATTGCTCACGAATTTTGTTGCAAACCAATTAGAGAAAATATTATTGTTAACAACTTTTCTGTAACATTATTTTATAAAAAAATTTAAGAAGATTTTATTGTAAATGTTTATGACTTTTGTAAAAGTTGCTCATGATTTTTGTTGTAAATCAACCAGCATGGAAAATATTGCTGTCTAACCGTTATTTTGTAAAATTATTTTAAAAATTATTACAAAATTCTTGTTGTGCTCATCTATGATTTTTGTAAATAATGCTCGCGATTTTTATTGCAACCAATCTACAGAGGAAATATTATTGTTTATCCACTTTTTGTAATATAATTTTATAAAAATATTATGAAGATTTTGTTGTAATATTATTTTATGCAGTGCAAGGACTTTGTTGCAATACTCGGTATAACACCAATCTGCAATAGAGTAGCGGTTTTTAATTAAGTAGCATTGTATTGAAATATAAGAGGAGAAAGTCGCATCATCAATCTTTTGTAGGCTCACCATGCACGAGAGCAAGGCAGCACGCAGCTACACATCCTTCACTAGTAACTAATGCTGGCAATGAGTTGGGTTTGGTCGGGTCGATTGATGCGCGTAGATGTACACGTCTGTTGGGAACCCCAAGAGGAAGGTATGATGCGCACAGCAACAAGTTTTCCCTCAGAAAGAAACCAAGGTTATCGAACCAGTAGGAGCTGATACGTCCAATTTGCATCACTATTTTGTATCATAATTTGCTGTTATTCATTGATATATTTCATATTGGGACACAATACTTATGTTATTTCATCTATTTTGCATGTTTCATCATTATTGGAGGATCAAGCACCGGAGCCAGGATTCTGCTGGAAAAAGCACCGTCAGAACGCAATATTTCGGAAGATCAACTGTGGAAGGAAATTACACGAAAATTCCTATTTTTCCAGATGACGGAGGGAGCCAGAAGGGGGAGCAGAGAGGGCTCAAGGTGGGGCCAGACCACAGGCCGGCGCGGCCCATGGCCTGGCCGCGCCACCTTGTGGTGTGGGGGCCCCACAGCCCCTTTCGCCTCCTTTTCTTCACGTACTCCTTTGTCCCGAAACCCTAAGCCACAGAGGGTACCTCACGGAGAGTTACAGCCGCCTCTGCGGGGCGGAGAACACCAGAGAGAAAAGAGCTCTCCGGCGGGCAAGAATCCGCCGGGGAAATTCTCTCCCTGAGGGGGAAATCGACGCCATCGCCATCGTCATCGAGCTGGACATCATCTCCATCATCATCATCATCATCTCCACCATCTACACCGCCAACACCACCGCTGCACCTCGTCACCGCTGTAACAATTTGGGTTGGATCTTGATTGTTTGATAGGGGAAACTCTCCCGGTGTTATTCTCTACTTGCTATTGATGTTATTGAGTGAAACCATTGAACCAAGGTTTATGTTCAGATTGTTATTCATCACCATATCACCTCTGATTGTATTCCATATGATGTCTCGTGAGTAGTTCGTTTAGTTCTTGAGGACATGGGTGAAGTCTAAATGTTAGTAGTGAATTATGGTTGAGTAATATTCAATGTTATGATATTTAAGTTGTGGTGCCATTCTTCTAGTGGTGTCGTGTGAACGTCGACTACACGATACTTCACCATTTATGGGCCTAGGGGAGTGCATCTTGTATTCGGTTGCTAATTGCGGGGTTGCCGGAGTGACGAAACACTGAGCCCCCGTTAGTATATCGATGCAAGAGGGATCGCAGGATCTCAGAGTTTAAGGCTATGGTTAGATTTATCTTAATTACTTTCTTGTAGTTGCGGATGCTTGCAAAGGGTATAATCACAAGTATGTATTAGTCCTAGGAAGGGCGGTGCATTAGCATAGGTTCACCCACACAACACTTATCAAAACAATGAAGATTATTTAGCTACATGAAGCGAAAGCACTAGACTAAAATCGCCGTGTGTCCTCAAGAACGTTTGGTTATTATAAGTAAACAAACCGGCTTGTCCTTTGTGCTAAAAAGGATTGGGCCACTCGCAGCAATTATTTCTCTCGCATTTTATTTACTTGTACTTTATTTATCTGCTACATCAAAACCCCCTGAAAACTTGTTTGTGAGCATTTACAGTGAATCCTTCATCGAAACTACTGTCAACACCTTCTGCTCCTCGTTAGGATCGACATTCTTACTTATCGAAGATACTACGATACACCCCCTATACTTGTGGGTCATCAAGACTATTTTCTGGCGCCGTTGCCGGGGAGTGAAGCGCTATTGGTAAGTGGAATTGGTAAGGAAAACCTTTACTATTTGTGCTGATTTTATTTCTGCCTGCTGCTATAAGTCATTATGGAGAGATCTTCTCTTCAATATCTATTTGAGAAATCTACTACTACTGCAACGGTAGTGGATGAAGCGCCAGGTGAGGAAGTGATACCATATAAAATACCTATGAAAATTATTGAACGTGTTATGGAATAACCGCTATGAAGGGGATGGAACTGTTCATCCTGGTGATCATTTACTGGTTTTGCATGAATTATGCGGGTTATTCAAATGTGCAGGTATTGCTATGAATGAAGTTAGAAAGAAACTATTCACTATATCGCTGTGCAGTAAGCGGCGCACTTGGTATAAATTGCTGAAGAATGGTGATTCTATTGATTGGGAGGACATTGTGCCTTTATTTTATTCTAAATTCTATCCTCCAAGTGAAATTCACAAAGATCGGAACCGCATATATAATTTCTGGCCTCATGATGGAGAGAGTATTGCCCAAGCTTGGGGAGATTGAAGTCTTTAATGCTCAAATGCCCCATTCATGAGCTTCCTGGTAATGTTATTATTGATAATTTCTATGCAAGACTTTCTTTTCAAGACAAGACCTTGCTGGATACTTCTTGTTCTGGATCATTTACACGCAACAAAGAAGAGTTTAAAAGGGACCTTCTTGATCGGATCCAAGAAAATGCTGAAGGATGGGAGAACGACAAAGATAGAGAATCGGGTATAATTTATGATTATAAATGCATTGAAGCTTTTATGGATACTGATAAATTTCGTAATATGAGTGCTACATATGGTCTTGATTCCCAAGTTGTTGCAAATCTTTATAAAGCTTTTGCCTCTCATTATGAATTGCCTAAGAAGAATTTTGATAAGTATCATGAACCGTATAAAGATAAAATTGATTCATCTATTAATAAATGTGTTGTAGTTGAAACTGTTGATCATGTTATTCCTGAAGCTTATATTGAAAAAACTCCTTTCCCTGCTAAAATGAAAGAATATTCTGTCATATCTAGTGCGGTTAATAAAAGTGAAAAGAAACCTAAAGAACCTGAAGAACAAATAAAAGTTGAACTTCTTCATTGCAATAGTTAAAGATCTTGTGACTTGAAAATGTAGAGGATGGTCATATTATTTTCTGTGAAGATTCTTCTAATATTGTTTCGCATCCTAATAAACCCAAACAAGTTAGTGTTCCTATGTTATCTGTTAGAATTGGTGATCATTGCTATTATGGTTTATGTGATATTGGTGCAAGCGTTAGTGCTATTCCTTATGAACTTTACACGGAGATTATGCATGAAATTGGTTCTTGTGAACTTGAAGATATTGATGTGGTTATTCAGCTGGCTAATAGAGAAACTATTTCTCCAATTGGTATTGTTCGAGATGTGGAAGTTCTATGTGGTAAGATTAAATATCCTGCTGACTTTTTGGTACTTGGTTCTGCTGCTAGTGATTATTGTCCTGTCATTTTTGGTAGACCTTTTCTAAATACTTGTGGAGCTATTATAGATTGTAAGAAAGAGAAAATTTTGACTAGATTTGCTGGTGAGCCTTATGAATTTAACTTTTCTAAATTCACTAAAACTCCTTATAAAGCTGACTTGCCTAGTAACGATTTTAAAATGGAGCAGTGTACATCTATTGTTCTTGTTCCTAATAATCCTTTGCAGCAACATTTGGAGAATAGCGAAAGTGAAGCTTTTAGGAAAGAAAGAGATGAGCTTGAGGAAATTTTTCTTCGCCAACCTATTCTCAAGCATGATTTACCGGTGGAAGATTTGGGTACAACACCGCCACCAAAGGAAGATCCTGTTTTCGATTTAAAGCCTTTACTCGATAATCTTAAATATGCTCATATTGATGATAAGAAAATATATCCTGTTATTATTAGTTCTAAGCTTTCGGAGATTGAGGAAGAAAGGTTATTGGAAATATTGAAGAAACACCGAGGAGCTATTGGCTATACTCTTGATGATTTGAAAGGGATTTCTCCTTCTATTTGCCAACATGCTATTAATATGGAAGATGATGCAAAGCCTGTTGTTGAACATCAACGTCGTCTAATTCCGAAGATGAAAGAGGTGGTAAGGAATGAGGTATTAAAATTTCTTGAAGCTGGTATTATATATCCTATTGCTGATAGTAGATGGGTTAGTCCTGTGCATTGTGTTCCTAAGAAAGGAGGGATGACTGTTGTGCCTAATGATAATGATGAGCTTATTCCTCAAAGAGTAGTTGTAGGGTATAGAATGTGCATTGATTTTCGAAAAGTTAATAAAGTTACTAAGAAAGATCATTACCCTTTGCCCTTTATTGATCAAATGCTAGAAAGGTTATCTAAAAATACTCATTTTTGCTTTCTTGATGGTTATTACGGGTTTTCACAAATTGCTGTTAAAGCTAAAGATCAAGAGAAAACCACGTTCACTTGTCCTTATGGAACTTATGCTTATAGGCGTATGCCTTTTGGTTTATGTAATGCTCCTGCTACTTTTCAAAGATGCATGTCTGCTATTTTTCATGGTTTTTGCGAAAGTATTGTAGAGGTGTTCATGGATGCTTTTTCTGTCTATGGGAATTCTTTTGATAATTGCTTGCGAAACATCGATAAAGTTTTGCAGAGATGTGAAGAAACTAACCTTGTTCTTAATTGGGAGAAATTCCATTTTATGGTTAATGAAGGAATTGTATTGGGACATAAAATTTCTGAGAGAGGTATTGAAGTTGATAGAGCTAAAGTTGAAGCAATTGAGAAGATGCCCTATCCGAGGGATGTTAAAGGTATTCGTAGTGTTCTTGGTCATGCTGGGGTTTTATAGGAGATTTATTAAAGATTTCTCCAAGATTTCAAAGCCTCTTACTAATCTTCTTCAAAAGATGTACCTTTTGTTTTTGATGATGATTGTAAGGAAGCTTTGAAACTCTAAAGAAAGCCTTAACAAGCTGCTCACGTAGTCGAACCTCCTGATTGGAATTTGCCTTTTGAAATTATGTGTGATGCTAGTGATTTTCTTTGTAGGCGCTTGTTCTTGGACGGCGAGTAGATAAAAAATTAAATGTTATTCATTATGCTAGTAAGACTCTTGATGCTGCTCAAAGAAATTATGCTACAACTGAAAAAGAACTGTTAGCTGTAGTCTTTGCTTGTGACAAGTTTAGACCCTATATTGTTGATTCAAAAGTCACGATTCATACCGATCATGCTGCAATTAGATACCTTATGACAAAGAAAGATGCTAAGCCAAGGCTTATTAGATGGGTACTTCTTTTGCAAGAATTTGATTTACATATTATAGATAGGAAAGGTGCTGATAATCCTGTTGCTGATAATTTGTCTAGATTGGAAAATATTGCTTATGATCCTGTTCTTGTTAATGATAGTTTTCCAAATGAACAATTGGCTGTAATAAAGGTGAGCTCGCGAGAGAGCCCTTGGTATGCAGATTATGCTAACTTTATTGTTTCGAAGTATTTGCCTCCAACCTTTTCAGCTCGGCAAAGGAGGAAATTCTTTTATGACTTGAGGCATTATTTTTGGGATGACCCACACTTATATAAAGAAGGAGTAGACGGTATTATGCGAAGATGTGTTCCTGAATATGAACAACAGGAGATATTGAGTAAATGCCATGGTAGTATTTATGAAGGACATCACGCTGGAGATAGAACCGCACAAAAGGTTCTGCAATCAGGTTTTTATATATTGGCCAACACTTTTCAAAGATGTAAGGAAATTTATCTTATCTTGTGATGAATGTCAAAGAGTTGGTAATATCTCTAGACGCAATGAAATGCCTATGAATTATACTCTTGTTATTGAACCATTCGATTGTTGGGGCTTCGACTTCATGGGTCCTTTCCCTTCTTCGAAGGTAACACTCATATACTTGTCGCTGTTGATTATGTTACTAAATGGGTAGAAGCTATACCTACAAAGAGTGCTGATGGTGAGACCTCTATAAAAATGCTTGTAGATGTTATATTTCCTAGATTTGGAGTACCTAGATATATTATGACTGATGGAGGTTCTCATTTTATTCATGGAGGTTTTAGAAAAACTCTTACAAAGTATGGTATTAATCATAGAATTGCTTCTGCTTATCACCCTCAAACTAGTGGTCAAGTAGAATTATCAAATAGAGAGATTAAATCTATTTTGGGAAAGACTGTTAATAAATCTAGGAAGAATTGGGCTAGTAAATTGAAGGAAGCACTATGGGCTTATAGAACTGCTTATAAAAATCCGATGGGAATGTCACCTTATAAAATGGTTTATGGAAAAGCTTGTCATTTACCTCTAGAACTAGAGCACAAAGCTTATTGGGCTGTTAGAGAATTAAATAAAGATCCTAAATTAGCCGGTAATAAGAGGTTGCTGCAATTAAGTTCTCTAGATGAATGGAGAAGTGAAGCTTATGAAAATGCTAAACTCTTTAAATAAAAAGTTAAGAAATGGCATGATAGAAGGATCATCAAAAGAGAGTTTAATGTTGGGGATAAAGTCCTATTGTATCGGTCTCGTCTCAGATTCTTTGCAGGGAAATTACTCTCGAAATGGGAAGGACCATATGTTATCGAGGAAGTATACCGTTCAGGAGCAATAAAAATTAGCTCTTTGGAAGGTAACGCCACACAAGTGGTGAATGGACAAAGACTCAAGCATTATATCTCGGGTGATTCTTATAATGTTGATGTTGATATTATTCAAGTGGAAACACCGGAGGCTTTCATTAAAGGGCAAATTGACAGTCCGCCAGAACTTGACTTTGAATAGGTAACAGTACAGGTAATAGAAAGTCCGCGTTTAGCTTTCCGAACAATATTTCTGCTGTTTTTGGAAAATATGAAAAATTACGGGATCGAAACGGAGTGGAGGAGACGCACGAGGGCGTGCCCCCATAGGCCGGCGCGGGCCCCACCCTGGCCGCGCCGACTTATGAGGACACCGCCTCGTTGTCCCCCTCCGACTCTTGTTCGACCTGGAACCTTCCTTTTGTCGTAAAAATATTTGCTATATAATCCCCCGGACCCCTGGAGGTCCGTATATCGTTTTCTCGTCGTGTTTTGTTTTGAGCTGTTTTCTGCCAGGTTTGTTTTGATCTAGAAGCACCATGGTCTCCAACAACAAGGACAAGGAGCCTTGGAAAGAAGAGATGGATTAAAGTATCGATAAGGAGAAGAAGAAGATAGCATCAGCAAAAGGAGAGTGGGAAACTATGGAGAGTAAGCCAATCTTGGTGGGATCGGTTAACACTGGGCGTTCTTTTTCTCATAACTTGCAGGGAGCTCTTCCGCCTGCTCTGGATCTCGACTCTTTCCCTTGTGTGGAGGAAGCAATACGGGTTGCCGATGAGTTTTGCGATCAATATCGTGCTCTAAAGAGGGAAGTGGAGATACTTCAGGAGGAGAACCAGCGGCTTCGCAGAATGCTGGAATATTACTCAATTCCCAGCACAAGGCTGTCACCGCCACATTCAGATAACAATGATTCTTTTCAAGTGTTGGTGCAGAACTGCAAAACCGAGAAGCTGAAGCTGAAGGAGATCCTTAAGAAGCGCAAGAATCCATCACCATCATCACCGAAGGAGTAATTCATCATCGGTATTGGCATCCCCTTGGTTTGTTCCAAGCTTGGGGGAGTGCCGCGGTATCACATCATCACTACCTTTATCTTTTACTATCAAGTAGTGTCATATCATGAGTAGGGAAGTTATCATATGGAATAGTATGCAATGTGGAAGTATCTCTCTTAGTTGGTTATCTATGTATCCGTTGGTGTGAGTTATCGTTATGGAATATTAATGAGAAGTCTTATCATTTACTTTTTGCACACCTTATTTTAGTTTGCAATCTCCATTATATGATTACTCTTGACATTAGTATTGATATCACTTTGGGAGCATCAAGTAAATCTATTTGGTTTTGGCAAACTTAGCATTGGTCAATAGCAACAACACCACGATGTTTAAATAGAAGAGAGAAATACACTTAGATATATTACTCTATTATCTCTATGCTTAGTATTCTGAAGTTAAAATTGCTTGTGCTTATGAGAAAAATGCATGATTGTTCTATCATATGTATATTTGTTTGTTTCCCTCAACCTTTATGCTTGCTATCAAACCTTGCTAGCCAAATACCTGTATCGAGAGGGAATGCTTCTCATACATCCATAACCTTAGACCAAACCTATGCCATTTGTGTCCACCATACCTACCTACTACATGGTATTTTCTGCCATTCCAAGTAAATACTTCATGTGCTACCTTTAAATAATTCAAACTATACTACTCCTTATTTGTGTCAATGTTTTATAGCTCATGAGGAAGTATGTGGTGTTTTATCTTTCAATCTTGTTGGGCGGACTTTCACCAATGGACTAGTGGCACATCCGCTTATCCAATAATTTTGCAATAAGAGCTGGCAACGGGGTTCCCAGCCCCAATTAATAACTTTCATTAATAATTCTCTTCACATGTTTTTCCCTGATTTATCAGTAAGCAACTTAATTTTGCAATAGACACTCCTCCATGGTATGTGAATGTTGGAAGGCACCCGAGGATTCGGTTAGCCATGGATTGAGAAAGCCAAGGTTGGGGGAGTGTCATCCTTAATAAAACTAAAATACATGTGTAAACAAAAGAGAAGGGGGATGATCTACCTTCTTGGTAGAGATGCCAGTCCCTCATGGGAGCCGCTCTTGGAAGGTTCGTTTGGCAAGGGGGTTAGAGTGCCCGCTACCATTCGTTGACAACAACAAACACCGCTCAAAATCTTACTTTTATGCTCTTTATATGATTTCAAAACTTGAAAAGCTCTAGCACATGATTTAATCCCTGCTTCCCTCTGCGAAGGGTCTATCTTTTACTTTTATGTTGAGTATGTAAACCTATTTCCCTCTATCTCAAGCAAGCAATTGAGTTGTTGTGATCCAACCATTTATGCTATGATTCGATTAATCATGTCTTTTATACTTTCTTGTTTAGTACAAATTTTATCTGAATGAATATGACTTTGAAGTTATCAATGATTATGAGGAGATTGTTATGATTGAATATGAAAGCCCAACTATATAAATTCTAATATGAAAGCTTTGCTTAGAAGTACAATCCGTTAGCAGTTCTCTGACCAAGAACAAAGTTTGCCATCACCAACTATGATTTCTTATGCACCTTTACTTGTGATTTCTCTTTACTTATTTCAAGATGAGTTATATGAGGAAGTTGTTTACTAGAATGTCTTGTGTGAATGAATATGATGCTTCTTGTCCGTATTTTATTTATCGACTCTTCACTCCATAAACATGTGGTCTTGTTTATCGAGCTTAGTTTCGCTTGGGGACAAGCGAGGTCTAAGCTTGGGGGGAGTTGATACGTCCAATTTGCATCACTATTTTGTATCATAATTTGCTGTTATTCATTGATATATTTCATATTGGGACACAATACTTATGTTATTTCATCTATTTTGCATGTTTCATCATTATTGGAGGATCAAGCACCGGAGCCAGGATTCTGCTGGAAAAAGCACCGTCAGAACGCAATATTTCGGAAGATCAACTGTGGAAGGAAATTACACAAAAATTCCTATTTTTCCAGATGACGGAGGGAGCCAGAAGGGGGAGCAGAGAGGGCTCAAGGTGGGGCCAGACCACAGGCCGGCGCGGCCCATGGCTCGGCCGCGCCACCTTGTGGTGTGGGGGCCCCACAGCCCCTTTCGCCTCCTTTTCTTCGCGTACTCCTTCGTCCCGAAACCCTAAGCCACAGAGGGTACCTCACGGAGAGTTACAGCCGCCTCTGCGGGGCGGAGAACACCAGAGAGAAAAGAGCTCTCCGGCGGGCAGGAATCCGCCGGGGAAATTCCCTCCCGGAGGGGGAAATCGACGCCATCGCCATCGTCATCGAGCTGGACATCATCTCCATCATCATCATCATCATCTCCACCATCTACACCGCCAACACCACCGCTGCACCTCGTCACCGCTGTAACAATTTGGGTTGGATCTTGATTGTTTGATAGGGAAACTCTCCGGTGTTATTCTCTACTTGCTATTGATGTTATTGAGTGAAACCATTGAACCAAGGTTTATGTTCAGATTGTTATTCATCACCATATCACCTCTGATTGTATTCCATATGATGTCTCGTGAGTAGTTCGTTTAGTTCTTGAGGACATGGGTGAAGTCTAAATGTTAGTAGTGAATTATGGTTGAGTAATATTCAATGTTATGATATTTAAGTTGTGGTGCCATTCTTCTAGTGGTGTCGTGTGAACGTCGACTACACGATACTTCACCATTTATGGGCCTAGGGGAGTGCATCTTGTATTCGGTTGCTAATTGCGGGGTTGCCGGAGTGACGAAACACGAGCCCCCGTTAGTATATCGATGCAAGAGGGATCGCGGGATCTCGGAGTTTAAGGTTGTGGTTAGATTTATCTTAATTACTTTCTTGTAGTTGCGGATGCTTGCAAGGGGTATAATCACAAGTATGTATTAGTCCTAGGAAGGGCGGTGCATTAGCATAGGTTCACCCACACAACACTTATCAAAACAATGAAGATTATTTAGCTACATGAAGCGAAAGCACTAGACTAAAATCCCCGTGTGTCCTCAAGAACGTTTGGTTATTATAAGTAAACAAACCGGCTTGTCCTTTGTGCTAAAAAGGATTGGGCCACTCGCAGCAATTATTTCTCTCGCATTTTATTTACTTGTACTTTATTTATCTGCTACATCAAAACCCCCTGAAAACTTGTTTGTGAGCATTTACAGTGAATCCTTCATCGAAACTACTGTCAACACCTTCTGCTCCTCGTTGGGATCGACATTCTTACTTATCGAAGATACTACGATACACCCCCTATACTTGTGGGTCATCAGGAGCCAAGAAGCACGTGAAGGTTGTTGGTGGAGGAATGTAGTGCGGCGCATCACCAGTGAAACCGGCGCCAACGTGGAACCTGCACAACACAATGAAAGTACTTTGCCCCAACGTAACAGTGAGATTGTCAATCTCACCGGCTTGCTGAAAAACAAAGGATTAAGCGTATCGAGTGGAAGATGGTGTTTGTTTGCAAAGAACAGTAAAAGCAGTAGAATGTATTCAGATGTAAAAGAATGGACCGGGGTGATGGACATAAAAGTACCTCCAGCAGCTGAATCCAATAGGTTCCTCGAGGAAAAATTCAATCCTGCATAAAAGGTTTGGATGATCATCCAAGTAGTCAGTCCATGGGTTGGGCAATTCTTTACCAAAGATTTCATTCTCTCCCATGCTTGAGCAACATGTTCATTATCAAATTGTTTAAAATTCATTATGCTACTTCTCAAAGATATAATCTTAGCAGGAGGATAATATTTACTAATAAAAGCATCTTTACACTTAGTCCATGAATCAATACTATTCTTAGGCAAAGAAAGCAACCAATCTTTAGCTCTTCCTCTTAATGAGAAAGGAAACAATTTTAGTTTTATAATATCACCATCTATATCCTTATACTTTTGCATTTCACAAAGTTCAACAAAATTATTAAGATGGGCGAGCAGCATCATCAGTACTAACACCGAGAAAATTGCTCTCTCATAACAAGATTCGGTAAAGCGAGGTTTAATTTCATAGAATTCTGCTGTAGTAGCAGGTGGAGCAATAGGAGTAAATATAAAATCATTATTATTTGTGCTAGTGAAGTCACACAACTTAGTATTTTCAGGAGTACCCATTATAACAGTAGTAAAAGTAACTAAGCAAATAAAGTAAAGACAAGTAACTAATTTTTTTGTGTTTTTGATATAGAGAACAAGACAGTAAATAAAGTAAAGCTAGCAACTAATTTTTTGTGTGTTTTGTTTAAGTGCAGCAAACAAAGTAGTAAATAAAATAAAGCAAGACAAAAACAAAGTAAAGAGATTGGAAGTGGAGACTCCCCTTGCAGCGTGTCTTGATCTCCCCGGCAACGGCGCCAGAAAAAGAGCTTGATGCGCGTAGATGTACACGTCCGTTGGGAACCCCAAGAGGAAGGTATGATACGCACAACAACAAGTTTTCCCTCAGAAAGAAACCAAGGTTATCGAACCAGTAGGAGCCAAGAAGCACGTGAATGTTGTTGGTGGAGGAATGTAGTGCGGCGCATCACCAGTGAAACCGACGCCAACGTGGAACCTGCACAACACAATCAAAGTACTTTGCCCCAACGTAACAGTGAGGTTGTCAATCTCACCGGCTTGCTGAAAACAAAGGATTAAGCGTATCGAGTGGAAGATGGTGTTTGTTTGCAAAGAACAGTAAAAGCTGTAGAATGTATTCAGATGTAAAAGAATGGACCGGGGTCCACAGTTCACTAGAGGTGTCTCTCCAATAAGCTCACTAACATGCTGGGTGAACAAATTACAGGCAAGCAATTGACAAATAAAGATTCAATACATATCAACGATGATTACTATGTGATTTAATCAGGGCATTACGACAAAGTACATAGATCGCTATCCGACATGCATCTATGCCTAAATAATCCACCTTCGAGGTTATCATCCGAACCCCTTCCGGTATTAAGTTGTAAACAACGAGATAATTGCATTAAGTATGGTGCGTAATGTAATCAACACAAATATCCTTAGACAAAGCATCAATGTTTTATCCCTAGTAGCAACAACACATCCACAACCTTAGAACTTTACGTCACATGTCCCAGATTTAATGGAGGCATGAACCCACTATCGAGCATAATTACTCCCTCTTGGAGTTACAAGTATCAACTTGGCCAGAGCCTCTACTAGCAACGGAGAGCATGCAAGAACATAAACAACACATATATGATAGATCGATAATCAACTTAACATAGTATTCTATATTCATCGGATCCCGCCAAACACAACATGTAGCATTACAAATAGATGATCTTGATCATGTTAGGCAGCTCACAAGATCTATAACAATGATAGCACAAGCGGAGAAGACAACCATCTAGCTACTGCTATGGACCCATAGTCCAAGGATGAACTACTCACGCATCAATCCGGAGGCGGGCATGATGATGTAGAGCCCCTCCGATGATGATTCCCCTCTCCGGCAGGGTGCCGGAGAGCGATCTCCTGAATCCCCCGAGATGGGATTGGCGGCGGCGGCCTCTCAGTAATGTTTTCCGTATCGTGGCTCTCGGTACAGGGGGTTTCGCGACGGAGGCTTTAAGTAGGCGGAAGGGTAGGTCAGGGGGCCACACGAGGTGGCGACACAACAGGGCCGCGCGGCCCAGGCCCAGGCCGCGCCGCCCTAGCGTGTCGTCGCCTCGTGGCCCCACTTCGTTTCCTCTTCGGACTTCGGAAGCTTCGTGCAAAAATTGGCCCTCGGGCGTTGATTTCGTCCAATTCCGAGAATATTTCCTTACTAGGATTTACTGAAACCAAAAACAGCGAGAAAAACAGCAACTGGCACTTCGGCATCTTGTTAATAGGTTAGTGCCGGAAAATATAAAATAATGCTGTAAAGTATGTATAAAACATTCAAGTATTGTAATAAAAGTAGCATGGAACATAAGAAATTATAGATACGTTTGCGACGTATCAAGCATCCCCAAGCTTAGTTCCTACTCGTCCTCGAGTAGGTAAACGATAACACAAATAATTTCTGAAGTGACATGCTACCAACATAATCTTGATCAACATTATTGTAAAGCATATGAGATGAATGGAGTGATCTGAACAAAAGATTGCTAACAAAGATAATGACTAAGCAAATGAATCATATAGCAAAACTTTTCATGAATAGTACTTTCAAACAAGTATCAATAAGACTTGCATAAGAGCTAACTCATAAGCAATAAATTCATAGTAGAATGCATTGAAGCAACACAAAGGATGATTAAGTTTCAGCAATTGCTTTCAACTTGTAACATGTATATCTCATGGATATTTTTCAACATAGAGTAATATAACGAGGTGCAATAAGTAAACATGTAAGAATCAATGCACACAGTTAACACAAGTGTTTGCTTCTAAGATAGAAGGGAATGGGTAAGCTGACTCAACATAAAGTAAAAGATTGGCCCTTCGCAGAGGAAGCATTGATTACTATTTTTGTGCTAGAGCTTTTGTTTTGAAAACATAGAAACAATTTTGTCAACGGTAGTAATAATTCATATGTGCTATGCATAATACTTCCTACAAGTTGCATGTCTCATGCATAGAGTACTAATAGTGCTCGCACCTTGTCCTACTATCTCGGAAACACGGATTCTCATCGCATAACATATGCTTCAACCAAGTGTCACAAAGGGGTACCTCTATGCCGCATGTACAAGTGTCTAAGGAGAAAGCACGCATTGGATTTCTCGCTTTTGATTATTCTCAACTTAGACATCCATACCGGGACAACATAGACAATAGATAATGGACTCCTCTTTTTAATGCTTAAGCATTCAACAATAGTTAATATTCTCATAAGAGATTGAGGTTGTATGTCCAAACTGAAACTTCCACCATGATACATGGCTTTAGTTAGCGGCCCAATGTTCTTCTCTAACATATGCATACTCAAACCATTTGATCGTGAAGTCCACTACTTCGAGACAAGACGAACATGCATAGCATCTCACATGATATCCAACAAAGATAAAGTTGATGGCGTCCCCGGAAAACATGGTTACCGCTCAACAAGCAACTTATAAGAATTAAGACACATAACTACATATTCATCACCACAATAGTTTTTAAGCTATTTGTCCCATGAGCTATATATTGTAAAGGTAGAGGAATGAAATTTTAAAGGTAGCACTCAAGTAATTTACTTTGGAATGGCGAGAAAAATACCACATAATAGGTAGATATGGTGGACACAAATGGCATGGAGTTTGGCTCAAGGTGTTTGGATGCACGAGAAGCATTTCCTCTCAGTACAAGGTTTGGGCTAGCAAGGTTATTTGAAGCAAACACAAGTATGAACAGGTACATCAAAACTCACACAAGAACATATTGCAAGCATTATAAGGCTCTACACTGTCTTCCTTGTTGTTCAAACACTTTACCCGAAAATATCTAGACTTAGAGAGATCAATCATGCAACCCAAATTAAACAAGCTCTACAGTAGTTCTTCATTAATAGATTAAACTACATGATGCAAGAGCTTAAACATGATCTATGAGAGCTCAAACAATTGCCAAATTGCCAAACCATATGCAGCACTTTCCAATTCCAACCAAATAGCAATTTAACGAAGCAATAAGCTTTCGCCATGAACATTAAAGCACAATTAAGAACACAAGTGTTCCATATGAAAAAGCGGAGCGTAATATCTCCAATATAAGAATGGCGAGATCCAACTTTATTCAAAACAAAACAAAAATAAAAACAAGCCGACGCTCCAAGTAAAGAACATAAGAATGTGACGGAATAAAAATATAGTTTCACTAGAAGTGACCTGATAATGTTGTCGATGAAGAAGGGGATGCCTTGGGCATCCCCAAGCTTAGATGCTTGAGTCTTCTTAAAATATGCAGGGATGAACCACAGGGGCATCCCCAAGCTTAGACCTTTCACTCTTCTTGATCATAGTATATCATCCTCTTCTTTTGACCCTTGAAAACTTCCTTCACACAAACTTCAAGCAAACTCATGAGAGGGTTAGTGCATAACCACAAATTCACATATTCAGAGGTGACACAATCATTCTTAACACTTATGGACATTGCACAAAGCTTCTGAAAGTTAATGGAACAAAGAAACTCATTCAACATAGCAAAAGCGGCAATGCGAAATAAAAGACAGAATCTGTCAAAAACGAACAGTCCCGTAAAGATGCATCTGGACGAGGCACTTAACTTGCTCAAATGGAAAAACTCAAAACTAATGAAAGTTGCATACATATCTGAGGATCACGCTCGTAAATTTGTAGATTTTTTCGATTTTTTTACAGAGACTTATGCCAGAATTCGTGACAGACAGCAATGCTGTTTCTGCGCAGCGATCCCAAATATAACATCAACTTTAGCATAGAAACTTTACTTGGCACAAAAACATGATAAGGAGAGGTTGCTACAGTAGTAAACAACTTCCAAGACTCAACAAAACAGTTAATAAAATAAAACATGGGTTATCTCCCAAGAAGTGCTTTTCTTTAACGCCTTTCAGCTAGGCGCAGAAAGTGCAAATCAAGTAACATCAAGAGTAGAAGCATCAACATCATAACTTGTTCTAATAATAGAATCAAAAGGCAACTTCATTCTCTTTCTAGGGAAGTGTTCCATACCTTTCTTGAGAGGAAATTGATATTTAATATTACCTTCCTTCATATCAATAACAGCACCAACGGTTCGAAGAAAAGATCTTCCCAACACAATAGGACAAGATGCATTGCATTCGATATCCAAGACAACAAAATCAACGGGGACAAGGTTATTGTTAACCGTAATACGAACATTATCAATCCTCCCCAAAGATTTCTTTTTAACATTATCGGCAAGATTAACATCCAAATAACAATTCTTCAATGGTGGCAAGTGACGAGGGATCACCTCGGCAATGCCTACGTATTGTAGACTAGGGTTTTCGGGAAGAGCGACGATGGAGATTCCGGGGACGAGATTAGGCACACGACGTACCCAGCTTCGGGTCCCCTCGGTGAAGGATCCCTACGTGCTGCTAGCAATCCACTATATGAACACAAGTATCTTTACAGGGTGCCACCATAGGCGGAGCTATGTTGTCTATATTCGTCTATCTCTTGGCCTCCTTCTATCGGGTACCCTGGCTAGCTTTATATATGCAACCAGCCTAGGGTTTTACAAGAGTCCTAGTCGACTACTTCTTCGGGTTGCCTTGTTGGGCCTTCTCCATATTTGGTCTTCTCCATATTGGGCCGAGCCAGGTATACTAATAATGGGTACCCGAAGGGTATGCCCATGTCAGTAGCCCCCGAGTTTATAGGGAAGTCGAAGACTTGCGTAGAAACTCCAAGCATAACCATCTCCGAAGTCGAAGAAATACAAGGCGAGGTCCATGTCGTAGATCATGTGTAGTGTAGATGATGTCGACGATTCTTGAAATTATCGGGTGCGCGGCAGCGCTCCCGATGGGAGTAGCCCCCGAGTCTATGGGCAAGTGCTTGCACTTGGGCATAGACTCAAGTTGTACTACTCGATGCAGAACTTAACTATATTTCTGGAGGACTTGATGAAATCCATGGGCTCCCGATGGGAGTAGGCTCCACTCGAATCGTAGAATCGAGTTGAGTCTACAAAGCTTGATTGTCGTAGATGATGTCGAAGTTATTTTTCTATCGGGTGCGCGACCAGCGCTCCCGATGGGAGTAGCCCCCGAGGCTACAGCCAAGTGTTTGCACTTGGGTGTAGGCTCAACTTGCTTTTACTGGACTTCAAAAAATTTTCTTTCTCTTGTATCTTATCGGGAGGGTGAACAATGCTCTCGATAAGAGTAGCCCCCGAGCCTATGGGCAGGTGCTTGCACCTAGGCATAGGCTCAAGTTGTACTACTCGATAAAGAACTTGACTATATTTCTGGACGCAGCCCCTCTTTTTATCGACTCCAGGCCATTGCTATTTTCATTTGGCATCCATATCTATATTGTACAGGGATAATGGTAATTTGGGCTAGTTCATCTGACGGATCAGGTACTAGTTAACTGCTCTAGTGGCAATCCGCAAAAACCTACTTCAAGATCACGTCCCTGGACATGATCCCGGGATACTGGTGTTAACTCGACAGGTGCCGCTTAAGGTCTTACCATTCTGTCGAGCCCCAGTCATGTTTATCGGGTACCTAACGCGTCCGTTAGGATTTTTCTTCGTATCTGTTGATACGGATAAAAGTAGCAGAGCGCAGTCTTTGGCGATGCCACGCCCAGCAGAACGGATCTGGGGTCTTACCTTCGCAAATTTGCGGCATTCAGAAATTGATCGCAACTTTGGCGTTCTGAGAATATATTGTCAAGTGCCTTGTTCGGCTGATGCAATGACCCATTTTGCGGGTTCTTCTATATTTTTCTCTTGGGCTTTATGAGACAGCCGAATATATTGGTTCTTCTATATTGTCGTCAGGCACATTGCCGATACTCTTGCTTAGAACAAATGACGAGTCAATGGACCCGAAGATTTGTCCGTCCTCCTTTTTTTTTTTTTTTTTTTTGGATGAAAATTTCGTCGAGTTCTTCTCTCAGGAAAATTTCTTCGGGTCCTCCTTGAGGACAATTCTTCGGGTTCCTCCTTCAGAAAAATTTCTTCGGGTCCTATTTGAGGACAATTCTTCGGGTCCTCCCTGAGGACAATTCTTCGGATCCTCCCTGAGGACAATTCTTCGCCACCTCTTTGAAGATAATTTTTCGACACCTCTTTGAAGATAATTTTTCGACACCTCCTTGAAGATAATTCTTCGGCATCTCCTTGAAGATAATTTTTCGAGACCTCCTTGAAGATAATTTTTCGGGTGCTTTTTTGATTTCATCGGGTCCTGTCCTTTCTTGAAGACAATTTCGTCGAGTTCTCCCTGTAGACAATTTCGTCGGGTTCTCTTTTATATACTTTGAAATTTGCTTTCTCCTGCACAGATGAACAAACTTTTTCTATCTTTTCTTTTACTCTCTTTTTCGCATGCGGTGTCAGATGCTCGGATTTGATGATATGTAAAGTGAATATATGTCGCGCATCCTCCGAGCGTCGGGTGCGGCAAAAGTAAATAATAATCAACTTTGTGTAACATAAATGAACACTTAGCTTATTGGGTACGACGGAACCGACGCGCGATGAAGTCTTCGAGTACGGAGAAATTTTCAAGCCGAAGTAAAAACCACCCAATAGCGAGAATAGATGCCGCCAAATTTGTTGATGAAGAAATAACCGAGCCCCCGAGCGCTGCTGGGGTGATGTCATAATTGTTGCTTAGATACCGTGTCGCAGTTATGACCCGGGGCGAAGTTGTTGTTGAGCCCCCGAGTGTTGGCTTCATAGATATGTATCCTGTTTTTGACTTCCACTAAAGAATCCGATGAAATTGACAAACCCATTGAGGCTGAACCATTTGAATATTGAGTCATTACGCCATGAGAGATAAAGTCATTGTAGATGAATCCAAGATGAAATATTTTAGATGAATCCATATTAAAGAATACGCCATTAAATATGAGGCATATATTGAAGATGAATCCATTGACCCGAAGAATCCAGTAATAATGATAGAAGATGAATCCGTTGATATCATAGAGGATGAATCCATTGACCCGAAGAAAATAAATCCAGTAATAACCATAGATGATAAATCCACTGACCCGGAAATGCGTCGGGTAGTATTATATTAGAGGAAACCAATGATAACCTCATAAGATGAATCCGAAGAAGACAAATCCAATAAGCCGAAGAAGATGAATCCACTGATCCGAGGAAGGTAATTTCACTAAGCCGAAAATAAATCCACTGAGCCGAAGAAAATAAATCCGTTGTGTCAGGGAAAATATATCCAGAGCCGAAAAAGATAAATCCAATGATTATTTTTGCCGGATGCCTTCGAGTTCTCGGTGACGATGACGTGTACACGCTGACGGCCCCTCAAATTTGGCGTGTATTCGTGGTGGATGATGCCACAATTTTATTACAAACAAATCAGATGGGATGGGAGTAGGAGTAATCGTTCTTGCTTGGGTTCCTTCTTGGACGTGGACATGCTCTCGCAAAGACCAATTTGCCGGCTCGTCCATCTTTGTGTTTGATCAGGTAAAAACCTTGGACCTATCCTCCGACAAGGCGTTACCACCCGAAGGTTTCTTCCCGATCGCTCTTGAGGTTGCATGCTTTACATGATTAAACTCAAGTGCCACAGTCTATGTGAGTAATAGTTTCGTATGAACGAAGAAAAATAGAAATAGATCTAGTATTCTATAGATTATGCCTGCGAAGCTGGGTTACTTAGCTTTTCTTTTGGCGAAGAAAATATTGGTCGACTGAACCTTGCCGCCTTGTATTCTGATCTTAGCTTTTCGATTCTTGTCACCACTGCATGGCGTAGCTTGGTGCTGATGCCGATGTAGAATATGTACTGATCGGATCGCGACTTATTTTCTCGTCGGATGTGTGTTCGCCTGCGCAAAGAAGAAGCAACTCGGCAGATCTTGAAAAATAAAATAAAATAAAAAAAATCTGAACTAACTCTAGAAACAATTCGGAGCAAAGATCGATCTATATTTTTTAGAAAACTCTTCGGGCCGCCGAACGATTTGGAAGATGGCTGGTGGTGTTATTGTTTGCAGATAAATCTGAAATTACTCTAGAATTTTTTTGGAATAAAAATCGATCTATATTTTTTATGCCATGATTTTTCTTGTTAGAGATAGGATCACGTGTGTTGTCTGCTAACTTTACATGAATAGTTGCTGAATCAAAGATCAAACAGAACAAGTTGTAAACACGTGTAAGAGATAGTAGTAGGAGTACTTAGCTTTTGTTTTCTCAAGAGAGCACAGCGATCAGATATTGGACGTCGTAAAGTATGGGCAGGTCAAAGCCGCACGCGCGCTTCATGGATGAATCGTAGAGTATATGCTCTTAGGAAAATTGGGGACGTGCCTGCTGCAATACGTCTCGATGCGGCTGGCCAGCGACTGGGCAGCACACGGCGGATTGGTATCTGACGGAGGTTTGGCGCTCATCGAAGTGTAGAAAAAAAAATCAGGCGGCCTCAACGTGCGTCCGCCCATGTCCGTTTATTGATTTCACCTGACCGTCATGAATCTTGTCCCGAGTTTTTTTTTTTTCTCTGGACGTGACCGCGGCCGTCGCTGCTTGCGCCGCACATGTCTGCCGAATCCTCCGCCTATGCACGATGGAGAGGATCCGCCGGATTGGATCCACGAGATGAGATGCGATCCTGATGATTGATGATGAAGTATATCTCGCCCGGATGACAATATCCAGTCGTCGCAATCCCCACGGTCGGCGCCAATTGACGAGGGATCACCTCGGCAATGCCTACGTATTGTAGACTAGGGTTTTCGGGAAGAGCGACGATGGAGATTCCGGGGACGAGATTAGGCACACGACGTACCCAGCTTCGGGTCCCCTCGGTGAAGGATCCCTACGTGCTGCTAGCAATCCACTATATGAACACAAGTATCTTTACAGGGTGCCGCCATAGGCGGAGCTATGTTGTCTATATTCTGTCTATCTCTTGGCCTCCCTCTATCGGGTACCCTGGCTAGCTTTATATATGCAACCAGCCTAGGGTTTTACAAGAGTCCTAGTCGACTACTTCTTCGGGTTGCCTTGTTGGGCCTTCTCCATATTTGGTCTTCTCCATATTGGGCCGAGCCAGGTATACTAATAATGGGTACCCGAAGGGTATGCCCATGTCACATAGTGCATACATGTTCACACATACTGCACTACTCCCTCCGTCCACAAATAAGTGTACATTTGGGTTTTTGGATAAGTCAAACTTTAACAATTTTGACCATTTTTTTACCAAAAAGTAGCAACATGTGTGACATCAAATTACTATATTATGAGACTGTATTTTGAGATGAATCTAGTGATGGTAGTTTAGTGTCATAAATGTTGTTACGTTTCCCTAAAAAGTTAGTCAAAGTTAATAAAGTTTGACTTATCTAAAAACTCAAATGTACACTTATTTGTGGACGGAGGGAGTAGATGCTAATTAACCCTATAGTTTGAGGCCATTTGGATGAGGTCGAAAAAAATCTTGGATTAGAAATGGGGTTGTTCGAACCCCGTAGTTGGATTTTTTATGAACTTGATCTGTAGTACTGGGCAAAACCCTAGTTTAACGTATTTAATTATAGATTCGTAGGTTGATTTTTCTACCTTTTTATTATTATTACTATGCAGCACATGTGTGTTTGCCCGTCGAGTGAAACTCGGAGGAAGAGGGATCACTCGGAAGGAGAGAAGAAGGGAGAGCATTATGGTGTCTCCCCTTTTCGGGTGATGATGTTGACTTTTGTGCAGGGTTTGTCAGTGAGCAGGAGGTGCGAGCGAGCGAGCGAGCGAGTCGAGCGAGGCCGAGAATGAGAGAGATTTGTTTTTTTTTGTGAGAGGGACAACCGAAGGATCCAGAAGGACCCACAGACTTCCAAAACGCATCCTGATGCGTCTTCTCTTGACAAAGAAGATGGCTTGGAGTTTGCGTACCTACCGCACTTGACTTGTGCTCACCGAAGTGTGGGACCTCACGCATGGGCACCACACGTAAGTGACAGGACACTGTTGGTGTAAAAACTCGGTTGATTATTATAGTGCATTAGAACAAAGTTTCCTATGGATTCAACGGTAGGAAATCCAAGTTAACTCATTTACATGACATTAATTTTTCCATGAAGCAAAGTTAACACATCTATCAATTGGTACATTTTGGAGTGACTAAGAAGGATCCATGCTTATTCGTTTTCACGTGTTAAATTTGTTTAAATCTTGCTCAAACCTAGGATTTCACCAAGATTGAAATGGGCATGAAAATTCAAAAAAAATGAAATACCAATGCACATAGTCTTCTTCTGTCATATAGTAAGCATTCAAGATGATAAACAAGGTCTAGACATATTCAAACCAGGCAAATCATGTATCTACTCCCTAACGACCCTAAACTCCGTCTTATGAAGTAAGGCATGAAGAGAAGTGGTTTTGGGTTTCAAACATGCAAATTTCAAAAACCTCCCAAAAGCTTCATTTTAGAGTGACTAAGAAGGATCGAGGCTTACCTTTTCATTTTCATGTTTTAAACTTGTTTAAATCTTGGTCAAACCTAGCTAGTATTTGACCAAGATTCAAATGGGCATAAAATTCAAAAAAAATCAGAAAAATGAAAAACCAAAGCACATAGCCTTCTTATGTCATATAGTAAGAATTCAAGTTGATAAACAAGGTCTAGACATATTCAAACTAGACAAATCATGTATCTACCCCTAACACTCTAAACTCTGTCTTATGAAGTCAATTAAGCATGAAGAGAAGTGGTTTTGGGTTTCAAACATGGAAATTTCAAAAACCTCCCAAAAGCTTCATTTTAGAGTGACTAAGAAGGATCCATGCTTACCTTTTAATTTTCAGATTTTAAACTTGTTTAAATCTTTGTGAAACCTAGGATTTGACCAAGATTCAAATGGGCATAAAAATTCAGGAAAAAACCAAAAGATTGATAAACCAAAGCACATAGCATTCTTATGTCATACAGTAAGCATTCAAGTTGATTAACAAGGTCTAGACATATTCAAACTAGAAAATCATGTATATATCTGCCCCTAACCTTAAACTCTGTCTTATGAAGTCAATCATGAAGAGAAGTGGTTTGGGTTTCAAACATGAAAATTTCAAGAACATCCCAAAAGCCGCTTCATTTTAGAGTGACTAAGAAGGATCCATGCTTACCTTTTCGTTTTCATATTATATACTTGTTTAAATCCAGGTCAAACATAGGATTTGACCAAGATTCAAATGGGCATAAAATAAAATAAAATAGAAGAATGAAAAACAAAAGCACATAGTCTTCGTATGTCATATAGTAAGCTTTCAAGTTGATAAACAAGGTTTAGACATGTTCAAACCAGACAAATCATGTATCTACCCCCTAACCATAAACTCGATCGATCTTATGAAGTCTAGCCTGAAGAGAAGTCGTATTGGTTTCAAACATGAAAATTTCAAGAACCTCCCAAAATCTTCAAATGGGCATAATATTCAAAAAAACCAGAAAAATGAAAAACCAAAGCACATAGCCTTCTTATGTCATATAGTAAGAATTCAAGTTGATAAACAAGGTCTAGACATATTCAAACTAGACAAATCATGTATCTACCCCTAACACTCTAAACTCTGTCTTATGAAGTCAAGCATGAAGAGAAGTGGTTTTTGGGTTTCAAACATGGAAATTTCAAAAACCTCCCAAAAGCTTCATTTTAGAGTGACTAAGAAGGATCCATGCTTACCTTTTAATTTTCAGATTTTAAACTTGTTTAAATCTTTGTGAAACCTAGGATTTGACCAAGATTCAAATGGGCATAAAAATTCAGGAAAAAACCAAAAGAATGATAAACCAAAGCACATAGCATTCTTATGTCATAGAGTAAGCATTCAAGTTGATTAACAAGGTCTAGACATATTCAAACTAGAAAATCATGTATATATCTATTCCTAACCTTAAACTCTGTCTTATGAAGCAATCATGAAGAGAAGTGGTTTTGGGTTTCAAACATGAAAATTTCAAGAACATCCCAAAAGTCGCTTCATTTTAGAGTGACTAAGAAGGATCCAGGCTTACCTTTTCGTTTTCATATTTTATACTTGTTTAAATCCAGGTCAAACATAGGATTTGACCAAGATTCAAATGGGCATAAAATAAAAAAATAGAAGAATGAAAAACAAAAGCACATAGTCTTCTTATGTCATATAGTAAGCCTTGCAAGTTGATAAACAAGGTTTAGACATGTTCAAACCAGACAAATCATGTATCTAGCCCCTAACCATAAACTCGGTCGATCTTATGAAGTCTAGCATGAAGAGAAGTCGTATTGGTTTCAAACATGAAAATTTCAAGAACCACCCAAAATCTTCAAATGGGCATATAACATTCAAAAAACTAGAAAAATGAAAAACCAAAGCACATATATAGCCTTCTTATGTCATATAGTAAGCATTCAAGTTGATAAACAAGCATGTCTAGACATATTCAAACCCGACAAATCATGTATCTACCCCCTAACCCTAAACTCTGCATGTCTTATGAAGTCAACCATGAAGAGAAGTGGTTTTGGGTTTCAAACATTGAGATTTCAAGAACCCCCAAAAGCTTCATTTTAGAATGACTAGCTAGGAAGGATCCAGGCTTACCTTTTCATTTTCATGTTATAGACTTGTTTAAATCTTGGTCAAACCTAGGATTTGACCAAGATTCAAATGGGCATAAACATTCAAAAAAATCAAAAAATCAAAAACCAAAGCACATATAGTCTTCTTATGTCATATAG
This sequence comes from Lolium rigidum, assembly GCF_022539505.1. Classification (NCBI taxonomy): domain Eukaryota; kingdom Viridiplantae; phylum Streptophyta; class Magnoliopsida; order Poales; family Poaceae; genus Lolium; species Lolium rigidum. Next base: position 76,273,259 of record NC_061510.1, read on the forward strand.
TAAGAATTGAAGTTGATAAACAAGGTCTAGACATATTCAAACTAGACAAATCATGTATCTACCCCCTAAAGCCCTAAACTAGCTTTGTCTTATGAAGTCAAGCATGAAGAGAAATGGTTTTGGGTTTCAAATTAAACATGGAAATTTCAAGAACCCCCCCCCCAAAGCTTCATTTTGGAGTGACTAAGAAGGATCGAGGTTTACCTTTTCATTTTCATGTTTTAAACTGCCTTAGATCTTGGTCAAACCTATGATTTCACCACGACTCAAATGGGCATAAAAATTAAAAAAATAAAAAAATGAAAAACCAAAGCACATAGCCTTCTTATGTCATATATAGTAAGCATTCAACTTGATGAACATGGCTGGTCTAGACATATTCATAATAGAAAAAACGTGTATCTACCCCCTAACGATTAATTAACTTTGTCTTAATTATGAAGTCAAGCATGAAGAGAAGTGTTTTTGGGTTTCAGACATGGAAATTTTGAAAACCTCCCAAAAACTTCATCTTAGAGTGACAAAGAAGGATCCAAGCTTACCTTTTCATTTTCATGTTTTAAGCTTGTTTAAATATTGGTCAAGCCTAGGATTTGACCAAGATTCAAATGGGCATAAAAATTCTGGAAAAATAAAAAAAATAAAAACCAAAGCACATAGTCTTCTTACGTCATATATATCTATAGTAAGCATATTCAAGTAGATAAACAAGGTATAGACATATTCAAAACAGACAAATCCTGTATCTACCCCCTAACCCTAAACTCGGTCTTATGATGCCTAGCATGAAGAGAAGTCGTTTTGGGTTTCAAACGTTTAAGCCAAAAGCCCCATTTCATATATTTCAAATTTGGTTCAAATTTGAAAGACATACAAGTTATAGCACACATAGTGCATACATGTTCACACATACTGCACTAGATGCTAATTAACCCTATAGTTTGAGGCCATTTGGATGAGGTCGAAAAAATCTTGGATTAGAAATGGGGTTGTTCGAACCCCGTAGTTGGATTTTTTATGAACTTGATCTGTAGTACTGGGCAAAACCCTAGTTTAACGTATTTAATTATAGATTCGTAGGTTGATTTTTCTACCTTTTTATTATTATTACTATGCAGCACATGTGTGTTTGCCCGTCGAGTGAAACTCGGAGGAAGAGGGATCACTCGGAAGGAGAGAAGAAGGGAGAGCATTATGGTGTCTCCCCTTTTTCGGGTGATGATGTTGACTTTTGTGCAGGGTTTGTCAGTGAGCAGGAGGTGCGAGCGAGCGAGCGAGCGAGTCGAGCGAGGCCGAGAATGAGAGAGATTTGTTTTTTTTTGTGAGAGGGACAACCGAAGGATCCAGAAGGACCCACAGACTTCCAAAACGCATCCTGATGCGTCTTCTCTTGACAAAGAAGATGGCTTGGAGTTTGCGTACCTACTGCACTTGACTTGTGCTCACTGAAGTGTGGGACCTCACGCATGGGCACCACACGTAAGTGACAGACCTGTTGGTGTAAAAACTCGGTTGATTATTATAGTGCATTAGAACAAAGTTTCCTATGGATTCAACGGTAGGAAATCCAAGTTAACTCATTTACATGACATTAATTTTTCCATGAAGCAAAGTTAACACATCTATCAATTGGTACATTTTGGAGTGACTAAGAAGGATCCATGCTTATTCGTTTTCACGTGTTAAATTTGTTTAAATCTTGCTCAAACCTAGGATTTCACCAAGATTGAAATGGGCATGAAAATTCAAAAAAAAAATGAAATACCAATGCACATAGTCTTCTTCTGTCATATATAGTAAGCATTCAAGATGATAAACAAGGTCTAGACATATTCAAACTAGAAAATCATGTATATATCTGCCCCTAACCTTAAACTCTGTCTTATGAAGTCAATCATGAAGAGAAGTGGTTTTGGGTTTCAAACATGAAAATTTCAAGAACATCCCAAAAGCCGCTTCATTTTAGAGTGACTAAGAAGGATCCATGCTTACCTTTTCGTTTTCATATTTTATACTTGTTTAAATCCAGGTCAAACATAGGATTTGACCAAGATTCAAATGGGCATAAAATAAAAAAAATAGAAGAATGAAAAACAAAAGCACATAGTCTTCGTATGTCATATAGTAAGCTTTCAAGTTGATAAACAAGGTTTAGACATGTTCAAACCAGACAAATCATGTATCTACCCCCTAACCATAAACTCGGTCGATCTTATGAAGTCTAGCATGAAGAGAAGTCGTATTGGTTTCAAACATGAAAATTTCAAGAACCTCCCAAAATCTTCAAATGGGCATATATATAACATTCAAAAAACCAGAAAAATGAAAAACCAAAGCACATAGCCTTCTTATGTCATATAGTAAGAATTCAAGTTGATAAACAAGGTCTAGACATATTCAAACCAGACAAATCATGTATCTACCCCTAACCCTAAACTATGTCTTATGAAGTCAAGCATGAAGAGAAGTGGTTTTGGGTTTCAAACATGGAAATTTCAAAAACCTCCCAAAAGCTTCATTTTAGAGTGACTAAGAAGGATCCAGGCTTACCTTTTCATTTTCATGTTTTAAACTTGTTTAAATCTTGGTCAAACCTAGGATTTGACCAAGATTCAAATGGGCATAAACATTCAGAAAAAATCAAAAAATCAAAAACCAAAGCACATATAGTCTTCTTATGTCATATAGTAAGAATTGAAGTTGATAAACAAGGTCTAGACATATTCAAACCAGACAAATCGTGTATCTACACCTAACCCTAAACTATATCTAATGAAGTCAAGCATGATGAGAAATGGTTTTGGGTTTCAAACATTGAGATTTCAAGAACCCCCAAAAGCTTCATTTTAGAATGACTAAGAAGGATCCGGGCTTACCTTTTCATTTTCATGTTATAGACTTGTTTAAATCTTGGTCAAACCTAGGATTTGACCAAGATTCAAATGGGCATAAACATTCAGAAAAAATCAAAAAATCAAAAACCAAAGCACATATAGTCTTCTTATGTCATATAGTAAGAATTGAAGTTGATAAACAAGGTCTAGACATATTCAAACCAGACAAATCGTGTATCTACACCTAACCCTAAACTATATCTAATGAAGTCAAGCATGATGAGAAATGGTTTTGGGTTTCAAACATTGAGATTTCAAAAACCTCCCAAAAGCTTCATTTTAGAGTGACTAAGAAGGATCCGGGCTTACCTTTTCATTTTCATGTTTTAAACTTGTTTAAATCTTGGTCAAACCTAGGATTTGGCCAAGATTCAAGTTGATAAACATGGTCTAGACATATTCAAACTAGAAAATCATGTATCTACCCCTAGCCCTAACCCTAAACTCTGTCTTATGAAGTCAAACATGAAGAGAAGTGGTTTTGGGTTTCAAACATGCATGGAAATTTCGAAAACCTCCCAAAAACTTCATCTTAGAGTGACTAAGAAGGATCCATGATTACCTTTTCATTTTAATGTTTTAAACTTGTTTAAATCTTGGTCAAACCCTAGGATTTGGCCAAGATTCAAATGGGCATAAACATTCAGAAAGAACAAAAAATGAAAAACCAATGCACATGCATAGTCTTCTTAGGTCATATAGTAAGCATTCAAGTTGATAAACAAGCATGTCTAGACATATTCAAACCCGACAAATCATGTATCTACCCCATAACCCTAAACTCATCTGTCTTATGAAGTCAACCATGAAGAGAAGTGGTTTTGGGTTTCAAACATTGAGATTTCAAGAACCCCCCAAAAGCTTCATTTTAGAATGACTAAGAAGGATCCATGCTTACCTTTTCACTTTCATGTTTTAAACTTGTTTAAATCTTGGTCAAACCTAGGATTTGACCAAGATTCAAATGGGCATATATAAACATTCAGAAAAAACAAAAACCAAAAACCAAAGCACATATATATATAGCCTTCTTATGTCATATATATATATAGTAAGCATTCAAGTTGATGAACAAGGTCTAGACATATTCAAAACAGAAAAGGCATGTATCTACCCCTAACCCTTAACTTTGTCTTATGAAGTCAAGCATGAAGAGAAGTGGTTTCGGGTTTCAAACATGGAAATTTCTAAAACTTCCCAAAAGCTTAATTTTAGAGTGACTAGGAAGGATCCAGGCTTACCTTTTCATTTTCATGTTTTAAGTTTGTTTAAATCCTAGTCAAACCTAGGATTTGACCAAGATTCAAATGAGCATAAAAATTCAGAAAAAATCAAAAAAAATGAAAACCCAAAGCACATAGCCTTCTTACGTCATATATATAGTAATTAAGCATTCAGGTTGATAAACAAGGTCTAGACATATTCAAAACATACAAATCATGTACTCCGTATCTACCCCCAACCCTAAACTATGTTTTTGGGGGATTTCTTTGACGAAGTTATAACACCCCCACATTTCACATTGGAATTACTTTCAATAAATCAGCATAAAGTCGTTTAAATGTGCGAAACTATCTTGAAAGTACTAAAACCGTAAAAGTTGGGAATTGGCACTAAAATATGGCGTAATTTATCTAAAAAATGTAGAGTTGCCAGTTTGACCCGTATCTTATATGTACACCATTCACAAAATAAACATATTTTGTCATCTAGAAAATGAAAAAAATATTTTTTATACCGAAAAGTTGAAAAGTCTAGTCATTAACATTGTTGGGAATGGCAAGATGCACCACCATGCCCAATTTGGGCACATTGTAACAAAGCTGTGCCACAAATATGGCCATAACTATATCATTTGGCTTGCAAACCATGAATCTTCATACACGATAGTCCGCTTTGTGAAGACATTTTGTTTTTCACTACCCTATCACATGTTTCTTATTTTCCCTGTCAACTAACACATACAAGCACACTCCATGTAGAAGGGTTTCATTTTTCAGGTTTTCTTCAGTTTCATTTATTTATTTCAAAACCAGGTCAAAATGTTTTACATGATTATCCTGCAAAGGGGTTGAATATTTCAGTACTATCGCTGGTTTCTATATATAGTAAGTAATATGTATATAAAAATTATTTATGGGGACTTGTAGGAACAAGTTATAACACATCTACAATTCAAATTTTAATTACTTTCAATAAATCGGCATAAAGTCATTTAAATGTGCGAAACTAGCTAGAAAGCACTAAAAACCGTAAATTTGGGATTTGTCATTAAAATATGGCGTAATTTATTTAAAAAATGTAGATGCGCCATTTTGACCCATATCTTTTCTACCCCATGCACAAAAAAACATATTTTATCATCTAGAAAATGAAAAACGATTTTTTATACCGAAAACTTGAAAAGTCTAGTCATCAACATTGTTAGAAATGGCAAGATGCACCACCATGCCCAATTAGGGAACACTATAACAAACAATGTTGTCCAGGGATAATCAAACTTGGTAATATGAACTATGAGATTGAACAAAACGTTATATTTGGTTTACCCTTTGAACCTCCTAACTTACCACAACATTGACTTCTTATTTTTATTTACAAATAGATATTTTAATATCCCATTGTTGTGCAATAATATATGTTTTTTATTATCTCAAATCAATTAGCATTTGATTTTAAAAAACTACCATAATAATTCATGAGAAAGCGTTGAACAAGTTTCGGAATGTAATTTTAGACTTGATAGTTGATATGACCAATAATAGACTTAAATTAAATTGGATTTCAAAGTTCAGATTTTATAAGCGAATATAGTTTCATGTTGCGGATTATGTATTAGCTTGAGGGGCACCCCTAGAATAAAGTAGGTCGGTCACTTACGTGTGGTCCCATGCGTGTAGGTCCCACACATCAGTGAGCACAAGTCACGTGCGGTAGGTAGGCAAACTCCCAGCAATCTTCTTTGTTAAGTAAAGACGCGTCGTCAAGACTCTCTCTCTCTCTCTCTCTCTCTCTCTCTCTCCCTTTTGTCGCTGAAAAAAAATGAATATTAGACGGGCGCGTAGCCTGCACTGCAGGTCTACATAACTGAAACCCTGTGTGCCAGTCAACATCACTCACCGAAAAAAGTGAAGCATTTCTTTTCACCATAAATAACAGCGGCCCCGTGAGGCACTGCTCTCCCTTTCTCTTTCTCCTTCCGTGTGATCCCTCTTCCACCTTTTATCCTTTGCACGATCGAAACTCCACTTATTGTTGTCATTGTTGCACAAAACACTCACTTAACCTGTTCTTTTGCACATATCACCAACTCATGTATTTGTTGCACAAAGGTCTAAATACGTCGCTAAGCTACTTTACTCTAAATCCGATGACCGGGACCTAGAAGGTAGTGATATCCATTGTCATTGTGTAGTGTGTTTTTTAGAACTCTAAAAGAATATGAAAATATTTTAGCAATTGAAATAATATAAATTAACTAATATGGGATCGATAGTCATGAAATATATTTTCTACTATCCGGCCAATATCAAGTGTCATGAAATATATTCATTGTAAACTTAGTGATAATCACTCGAGTTTGATATGAATGGCCTAGCTAGCTATGGGCATCTCCCACTATATATGTTGTCCACACGACCAAGCAACAAGCATCCATGAGGAAAGTTTCTTATGGGTGACTTTCATCTCTGCCGCAAAACACGCGCCGAAATTGTTGGCGCGTCCCATTTTCAAGCTACCCCAAAACCTGCGGTTTGCCCGTCGGCCTATAAACATCGGTCCACGAGAGGATATTTCCCCGTAGAGCACAATTCGAACACCACATCTTTCTCATGCTTCTACCAGGGCACACTCCCACGACGACGGCCGTGCCCCACCGCCCCTCCTCACCATCACTTGCCTTCTCACCGGCCACCGTAGTGACCGACCACGTTTTACCGGCTCCCTTGCTGCCTAGCAAGCCGGATTAGCTTCCTCGATGCCGACGTTCACCGCGCCATATCTCCTCCGGATCTGCTTCCCCGACTATGTAGTCCACCTCACCGGAGATCGAGATGGGCAAAAAACGCGGCCCCAAAGTCGACCACCCCCAACCAAAGAGTAAATCCGCCCGGGCCTCAGACGAAGGTTGATGAATACTTTACATGTCCGCTTTTGTTATATGCATTTGATTTCTTACACTAGTTTTCGTTGCTTTCTTGCAATGCATTCTTGCTGATATTAGATCAGTGTAGATAGTTGTTTGCCGCGTAGCTATATGAGATCTTAACCTTACATCTGGCGATCGAGAGGAAGATCGAGGTTATGTCCGCTTTCGTTATGCATTTCTTTTCCGAGAATCACTTCGTGTGATATGTTTTGGGGGTTTGAAGTATGCATTTTACAAAGGTTATGATAGCGAGTCAAGCTAGCGAGCAATTTGTTGATAGTATTAAACTGCACTGTATTTTTTTTTATCTCGGAACTCTGCTGATCGTAACCTTACATCGGCTGATGGAGAGGCAGAGCTTATGTCCGCTTTCGTTACGCATTTCTTTTCCAAATATCACTTCTGTGCGGTACTTTTTTGGGGTTTGAAGTATACTACATTACTACCTCCACCCCAAACCTGAAGGCTTATTTATAAAAGTCAAACCAAGTAAAGTTTGACCAAACTTTCAGAACAATCTATCAAGAAATATAATATTTTGTAGATACCGTACGAAAATATATTCGTTATCTATTTAATGATATTAAATTTGTATTTTGCATGTTAATGATTTTTGATAAAAACTTCGGGATGGTGGTAGTACGTATTACAAAGGTTATGATAGCAGTCAAGCTAGGAGAGCAATTTATTGATAGTATTAAACTGCCTGTATTTTTTTCTATTTGCAACTCTGTGTGCGCCATGTGGAATTGCATGCTCTAGCCAGTTCATCCAATGAGGTTTTATCACTTAACACCAGAAGTTCAGGATTTTTTTTATCACAGAACCACAACCCTAGAAATTTGTATCACAAAACACTAACATTTGGGGTAATTGTTTCGCAGAATACATGATCTCTGTTTGATAGCCCATTAGTGACCTCCGGCCACCGTCAGTTTAAGAGTGACCGCAGGAGAAAGACAATTAGACTTTATTTTGTGGTATTTGCTGTTAAACGCAAATACAAAGCTGTTTGTCAACACTAGTTGTTAAATCTTAAGTCCAGACAGTTCAAAATAAAATCTTATGTCCAGGGTAGTTGTATTGGTAAACATTATCAAAACCTTATGCTGGTACAGAATATATTACCCAAATCTCATGTTCTTGTGTGGTTATAATTTCTTGTGGATATTTGTCATATGGTAATTCATTTGTGTGTAGCATATGTAACAAGTGTGACTCATATTCTCATTTCCACAGAGTGTCTACAAAATTTCACACCAAAATTCATTTGTTTGTAGCAAACATGCTCACGTACTGTAAATTGGTGTCACGCTGTAGGGTCATGCTCTTGTCAAGCCGACTAATGACAAATAATGTGTTATGTGAAATAATTTCCCCAAATGTTGGTGTTTTGTGATTAAAAATCCCCAACTTGTGGTGCTAAGTGATAAAACCACTCATTCAATAGACCGAGCCTTAGGCATGTATCATTAGATATTTTTTTAGGAAGGCTGCAAATATTTATTTTGAATACTGCGTTGCTACTTGCTAGGATTTGAACTCGGGACCTTGTAGGTCTGATACCATTTCGAATTGCATGCTCTAGCAAGTTCATCCAATAGATCGATCTGTTGGAATTTGGAAGACCCTAGGCAATTATATTAAGCACACGCCATTCCATATGGTTAACCATTGGCATGAAAATGACACTTATATGTGTTTGAGTCTATATGTGGATTGCTTAGCCCTTTCCATCAGTTCGGACTTTTGGTTGCGTTGGCTACTGCATGAAGCTTGACATCATACTTATCCTAAAAATTGTTGCTGCTGCCCTTTGTTGCCCAACATAAATTATTTTTGAGCCATAATTTGTTTGCCCTTTCCATCAGTCCGGACTTCCGGTTGCGTTGGCTAGTGCATGAAGCTTGACAATATGAACATCAATTATTTTTGAGCCATAGTTTGTTTGTCATTACACCTTTTGAGCAGTCTCACTTCTACTATTAATTTGTTCTTATATGCACAGTTCCATGATAAATCTCATCTGCATTTCTCGCCAATGCATGTTAGGTCTTCCACTCGAGAATGAGTACGAAGAGCAACGGAGGCAAACTATTCTGCATAATAGCCGAGTTGCAGCCTCGTTGGGCCTAACACTACATCCTTCTACAAGGTCTAGTGCAAAAACGCCACCCACCTCCCTCACAAAGGATACGGAACATTCCTCTGATTCGGAATTTGATCCTGGCGATTGTGATGGCGAGCTGACTCGGGAAGATGCCCCGGTCGACTATCGTCCGCAACACAACAAGGTGAGTTTTCTCTCGTCCTGTCATCGAATTATTTGTCCCAACTTCCATTTGTTGTATCCCAGTCCTACCAAATATGTTACCCATGCCATGTTCAATCTCATTACTACAATTTTTCCTGCTTAGTTAACGCCTCATATATGTTTTGGCATATGTTGCCTGACTGTTTTTCCATTCCATCTGCATATCATCATCATATAATATTGTACATTGAAATATCATTTATGTGTGACAGGCATCTGCAGATTCGGGAAAGAACTTTTCAAGAACGAATAGGAGGAAGAACACTCAACAGGAACCTCAGGCTGATACCGGAGGATGGGTGACAGTGCGTAATAAAAAAAGAGTTAAGCCTGATGCTCGTGCTGCTCCTCCTATTACAAGGTCTAACAAGAGACTGACACGAGGTGGCGAACAGGCCAAGAATGATAACAGTAAAAGGTCTCGTAAAAACCACAAACCATCGAATCAGACAGAAGTAGCCCCAGCATGTACCAGCCCACACATTCCACAACCACCAGTTGCCAATACTGATTCTCAGCAACAATTGCCAACAGAACCGGTTTCCACAGCAAATTCTAGCCAAGAATTGGCACCATCGAGAGTGGTGGTAGGTAATAATGGCCAAGGACACATGATGCTAGTCCCGGATGATACAGACCTCAAATGTCCAAACAGTCGTTGCCACAACACCGACAAGCCGGTGATGATCTCCCTCCGACCCTTAGTCCTGCGAAAGACAACTCCTCTCCCGATGATGAGACCCACGCCAAAAAAGGTAATACTTTTTTCAAGACTTGTAGTTTAATGCTCCCTTATGTATCTATATACCATGATAGCTTGATGTAATGCTTAACTTGGTAGGTTCGCCACGATCAATAAAAACGAGGGGGCCAACGGTAGGAAAAAAACTTGCAGCTAAGATTTCCGGAATGGGTTCAAGATTTCGCATCACATCTATTGTAGGTGGCGAAGGCCACTTCATCCGCATGAATCTTCATATCTTGTATCACGGGTTGGCCATTTTATCGGGAATGAACTTCCTACCTTCCCATTGTGGAAGCGAGCACGTTGACACCCCTTCACAGTTCGAGAGTTTAGTGCATAATTTACACGTAAGTCATGCTTCTCCTGGTAATGATAAATTATTCCACATTGATCTGTCCCATTTCTTGTAGCTTACTTGTTGTTTCTATGCTATATAACTCACCAATCATTCCACCGTTGTGAGCGAGTTAAGGTTTGAATTCGATGAGGATAATGAGGATGTAAAGTTTGTCATCGCTTCCATATTCAAAGAATTGTTGCGCCGGCACCGCTATAAGCTTAAGGCGACATACTTCATGGCCAGATTACTGCCAATGTTCGAACAAAGTCTCCTGCACCCTGTATGACTGACGAGCAGTGGGGAGATCTTGTCAAGCATTGGTCTGATCCAAAGAATGTGGTATGGCTTATGAGGACCGTGAAACCAGATTAAATTCCGAATACTTATTTTGCGCCAGTGTCTCACTAGTCTCCTTTTGCAGACGTTGTCTAAAAGGAACCAGGCTAACCGCTTGAAACAACGTTTACCAAGCCGTACAGGATCTCGTCACTTGGTTGGGCATCTCTGGCAAAAAGTAATGCCCCGCTGGTCTATACTTGCTACATATGTTACTCGTAAATTGTGTAGAACTCCGTGTGCATGTTATATTTCCATCCTCCATTTCAACCACGTTATTTGATCTCCATATGATTGTACAAAAATGCGAGAAAGTAGATCATGCAAACAACATGCAACCGAGACAAAGAGATGACTGCGGCAGAAGCGGTTCGAGGCATGCCAGAAGAACAAACATAATGTGATAGGAGAACTTGCAGAAAGTGTTATTGTAAGTCTTCTTTATGATTTAAATTTTTTAACTACACACTTGCCAATTTGTAGGAGCAATATGTCAATATGATCTTGTAGGCGTTTTTGTGAAAATGCATTTGATGTGTAATCAGGCATACCAACTTGTAGGATTAGAAGTAGTTCATACACATTAAATCTACCATCTGCATGTTTCTCTGTAATAACTTTTATTTTTACACGACTCAAAACTTTTCAGGCAAATATGAAATTGGAGATGGCAAAACCCGGGAAAGATGGTATGGAAAAAACTCTAGAAGAATGTATGGAGACATTTACCATGGTACTTAAAAATAAAGATATCACCAAAAACACTTTCTGCGAAATGCTTGGGTTTTTGCGATCCAAGTCCAAGTCCAAGTCCAAGTCTTTCTCCGCACAAGTTACGGAGGAACAAATCCAAATAGAACGAGCTGCAGACAGATGTGTTAAGAAACCAAGTTGACATGTTGAGATCGAGATCAGAAGCATGTGATGCCCTACTGCAGGAGGCCAATCAAGTTTGTTATAATCTCTCAAAAGACTAATAAAATGCCATAGATAATTGGAGATGAAAACACTGACATTGACATGTGAGTACCTTGGTATTGTGAAATGTTTACTGAGGCCGAGAGCACTTGTTCCTATTTTGTTGGTGGATGCATTTATCTACGGCTGGGATCAACTTGGTAGTTGTTCCTGTGGATGTTTTAGAAATTGGTTGCCTAGCCTTTTCAATCCGTTCGAACTTAAATGGTATTAGAGCCAAGGTCTCGAGTTTGAATTGTTGACGGTGTGGTTCAATTCATCCTTAAATTGTTGGTGCCCCATTGGCCCTTGTAAAGCTTCATGTGCCTACCTCCGAATCCGGTGTTGAATTTCTCTTGTCACACACGAGGATGGGCTGTTAATGTGTATATAAGTGGGTTGCATAGCCCCTTTTATATAAGGTTGCAAGTTTCCTTTTTGTGTTGTGCCTTTGGGATTCAGCTGCACTTCGACTTTTGGTTGCGTTGGCTCTTGCATAAGTTTAATATAGTTCCATGTGGTTTTTGTTGAGTTCTATAATAAGTGGATTGCCTAGCCCTTTCCATCATTTCGGACCTGTGGTGTGCTATTACGTTTTCCACGTATTAGACCTCCTCTTCTTAACAAGACTCCATGAGTAGGAGGCACTATGATTTTTTTTTGCGCATGAAATTACTCAATTAGATAGCTTAATCCCATTTGTTGACTCTCTGTTGATCAGCCACTTGAGGGTAAAACTGAGTATATTGCACTAGCCAGTATTTTTTTATGAGGTAATGCACTAGCCAGTATTAGTACTCGAGGGGAAAACTGAGTGCAGATATTTTTCCGGTGTAAGGCTAGCGAGTACACGTAACGGTGCAGACGTGCAGTACCACGGACGCGTGTCGCGGTGCACAGCGGTTAGGCGGTGCGCGTGTTGAGACCAAACGTCTAGCTTTTTTGAGAAACTGCCGAGACCAACCGTCACGTTGCCAGAGCCCCCTCTCTCCCTCCCTCTGCACACAGTCTCATTCTCACTCACGCACGCAACCACGCCTCTCACGTCCCATCAACTTCTCCAAATCGAAGGAAAAAACACCAACCGCCCACGCGCGCTCCCTGCCGGCGATGGACAAGAAGAATGCGCCGGCGGCCGTCGCCTCCGTGAACTGGGCCTCTCTCTCGGCTGATGGACCACTTCACAAGATCGGCGAATGCTTGCGGCGAACGAGCGATGCGGCGACACCTACTCTGCTATGAGGCAAGTCTGTAGAAATTGGCGCTCAGGTTTACCTGAGCCCGACGTGCACCTGCACGAATGGATCATGCTAGACCACGGCCTTCCACGCGCTGCTGATTTCACCTTCCTCCATGTGACGCCCCAAAACCGGTACCATGAGGATCCCAGCGAACCCGCCGAAATCCGCACGGTATCGATCCTGAGACGCCCTCCGACACGACGTGCGCGACGAATCACACACGTGATGTCAGAGGAATTAACACGAGCGGTAACATTACAACAAGATTACAATAGAGCCCACAAAAACATATATTACAACAACGACTCCAACGAGTCAAGATACAAATATACAATACAAAGATCTGAATCATACAGAAATGTCAAGTGCGTCCGAGTACGGACAAGATACAAATTGGACTAAGAGTCCTGAAGATAACCAAGTGGCGTCCATAACCCTGCCCAGGCCAAGCCGGGTAACCTTGCTAGCGTCGTCTTCATCGAACGTATCTTCATACCTGCCCGGTTATGTCCCGTAGAAGCAGCAATAAGTACGGGTTCGTACTTAACAAGACTTCAAGACGCACCTGCATTCGTCAACCAGTCGTCCTTTGTACTTGAGGCACGCAGGGGACTTAGAGGACGCAAGAGGAACGTCATAGGCAATATGGTGGGGTTAAGCGGCAGCGCGCAAGCACTAAAAACCTATAGAGACACTCTACAACATTCGTCTAATCAGAGAAGATGAGAGAGCGTATAACTAACAGTTCTATACTCTGCAAACATAACACAGCCGATGCGTTCCCCCCTCGCAAGGAAGTACTTACAAGGGCACTCACACGGTGGGCAAGTTTTAACCAGTTATTATTTAAGTTGTTCTATCTTACTATGCAAGTTATTAGTATTGAAACAACAGGTGTAAGTTGTCTATGGTCGAGTCATACCGCTCCAAGTCGTCCATAACCGCGGACACGGCTTATCGATAAGATTTAACCCTGCAGGGGTGCCCAAATGTGCCCACACGCACCGATCGTTCCACTTACGACAGGTGGATATCACGGCTCGCACTCTCCTTCACTACAACAATGTCCAGGAAACCACCTAACTAAGTTGAACCCGTATCGAAGTCCGGCCGTATCTCCGAAGCGGACTTAGCTATGTGCGCCAGCGTGCTAGGTGGTTTAAACACACACTGGGGCGATAAACCACTTCACAGAGGCTCCGCGATCTATACGTGCATACCAGAAACAAGGGATACAAGGCACCCAGGGGCTTCCCAAAGTAAATAAGTAACAAGCTGGCATGCACGCGAACAACAAATGATAAAACATTGCAAACTAGTTGTGGCCACTGGACAAAGCTATAGATTCCGGTAGTGGTCGAGGGGAGACCCAATAAACATACCCACGTGTGGTTAGAGCGCTCAGTCTCGGAACAGATAACAGGAACTCGGGTCCTAAGCTTTAAAGAAACACAAGTGAGCCGTCATAAAACGAGCAACTGACTCACCGATGCCTCCGCTTAACAATTATTAACAAGTAACCATGATACCTTCAACAGATATAACCATGTAGCATGTGTCATGATCTTCCAACAGATAACCCAATAAAATAGCAATAACAGTAACGAGATAAAACAACACTAGCATGCACTACGACTCGCAAGGCAGACCCGATAACCAAACAATAGTTGTAGGTGGTTGGTGGAGGCAATATAGGCTGCTTGAGGTAACAAGTGGAAGGGACACGTGACAAGAACGCAACTTAGGATAGCATGAGGGAGAAGGCAAAATAAAATAGGTGAGCGACTCCTGCAGGGACAGGAGTATAGGGAAATGCTTGCCTGTTAAAGCTTGCCGAGGAACATCCGGAGAACTTGGCGCAGCTTGCACCAACTCGACAGCCTATCCGCGAAGAAGCAAATCGCTACAACAAAAACGGATGCACAACTTACTACTACGGTAAAAGAATCGGCATGCTCATGATATGGTATGCATGACATGGCAAACATGATGCGGCGATGCAACTTATTTCCAATTTAAACGGAATCGGAATTCCGGCAAACAATTATTAGTTCAAGTTATTTATCTACCCGCACATATTAAATGCTGGTTAGCATGGCAAAGACATGGCATGGGTGCGCTACTTCAAAATTAAACGGAGCGGGGAACCGTGGCCGGTAATTCCCAAATACTCCGCACTTAATTATTAGGTGTAATGCAACTACAACGGCAAGATATGATGCGAGATGCAAACAACATAAATATGTCATATTCATGTTCATTAACATTTTTATAATATACTTTCATATATAAAACATTTTCATTTAAACTTGTATTCAAAAAGTATAGACATATTTTATATAACAGAATAAAGAAAATAATAGGCAGAGGGGATCTGGGCTGGAATCAGAGAACAACGACCAGACCACTGAACTGTAACTTCGGATCTGATAGGATCAGGATCGGATGATCTTTGACGTATATGTGGGAGGGGTTGTGCTTTGTCTAACGAAACTGAAATAAGAAGAGAGCTAGCAGATAAACACACAGGCAGACAGCTAGATCAAAAGAAGTGGTGCAAAACTAGCTTGCTAAGCAGCCAAGCTAGCAGGTGGATCGATTGGCTAAACTTGTGTGTGTGCTAGCTGAAAAAGGTGTAGAACTGCAGGTGCTTGTATGTGTGGAGCGCAGCAAACAAAACAACACTGCCAGGGATCAAAGTGAAACCACGACGCGGCTGGGTGCTATCGCGCACGCGGAAAAAGGAAAGAGTGGTGATGCTGCTCTCGTTCGTGTCGATGTTGAGGAGCGCAGGTAGTTGAGGTGGCCGAAGGCTGCAACTGTTTTATTTTGAAGCAGATACGGATGGCGCCTTGTTACTGACGATACTGACGACTTGCGAAACAGGGAACCATTCAGGCGACGGAAACCAGAAGCGGTGGAGGTGTACGACGGTGATCGGCGCAGCAAGTTGACGGAGAGATGGAATCGGCCGGAGTGCTCACCGGGAGGTTGCTGCTGTAGTCATACGAGTCAGAGACGTAGACGCAGACGCCAGGAACACGCACGGGTTGGAGGGTCACCGTGGACGGAGACGACGGACATGGTGGCGACCTCGGACACAAGGAGAGCCGTCAGTTTTCGACAGAAATATGGATCGGCGTGCAGTGATCAAACAGGACGGAAAAGAGGTGGAAAAGGCGTGGTAGCTAACCAGGAAAACAGTGCATCGTTCGATGGATACGGGGACGAAGTGGTGGCGCCGGAAACGTTTGATTTCTTCACCGGAGTCGGAGAAGAATCGGCGATTTGCCGTCGATATGGGGCGCCCCCGGACGATTCTTTGGACGAGGACGATCCTGGCGACGAGACGCAGCTCCTGGTAGCGTTGGTTGGAGGCGGGGATGTCTCGAACGGTGGGGCGACGACGAGCTCTTGGTGGTGGCATTCGGTAGCTACCAGAGCAGAAGAAAAAGAGAGGGAAGATGGGAGGCAGCGGCGCGAGGGAGGAGTAGAGGCTAGGGTTCTGCAGGGGAGGAGCAGGGGACGATTTTATAGGAGGCAGCAGAGCTCCCAGGAGCCGTCCCATCGACCTGTATGGGTACGTGGCTCCGCTAGATGTTTGTCCGTACGAAGAAGAAGGAGTTGTTGAGGCTGGGCTTCTCGTGGAGATGGGCTGCAACAAAAGAGTAGGCTTTTGCAGGGCTACTTAGGAGTAGATTAGCTGGGCTTGATTGGAGTTGGTACTATGAAAAAGAAAACAAAGAGATACAATTCCCTGGCAACATGATCGATCGGCAACTGGTTGATCTCTCTCTTCTTCTCTTTGCTGCATCTTCTTTTCTTTATCTTGTTGAGAACTCCCGGGCAAAGAAGAGGATGAGAGGAAGGTTTGACTCCTTAGCAAGATGAGATTTTAGTTTTAAAATAATTTTGCGAAGATTTGAAGATATTTGTTTTGGTTTTCATTAAAACAAGAAAAAGGAGCAGGGAAGGTCTTTATAGAACCATATGAGAGAAAGAAACAAAATATTTAGGGTTTATATAAATAATAATTTTTATTTGTTAAAAACATGGATGATATGATGCATGATGCCATGATG
The DNA here is from genome assembly GCF_022539505.1 of Lolium rigidum. NCBI lineage: Eukaryota > Viridiplantae > Streptophyta > Magnoliopsida > Poales > Poaceae > Lolium > Lolium rigidum. The sequence continues at coordinate 76,290,318 of NC_061510.1, forward strand.
ATGCACAAAACAAAAAGAACAAACAAAATCTAATAGGGGTATTTTTTTCTGGGCCGTTACACTCCACCTCCGCACATCCCGCTACGTCACCATCGATCTAACGGAAGTTCATGCAAGGTTCAAATTCCTCCATATCTATAGAGTTAATCTATTTTTATTTTCAATCGTAAACATCTTAGTGCTGAATGTTATCTTCATCAATATATTTTAGATACTACTTTGTCGGCTTTTGCCGTGGCGTCATCGTGCTTGCCCAGAAGAACCAGCCGCACAAGATACGGCTTCTGAACCCACTCACAAAGACATTGAATACTATGTTTGAGGCGCATATGCCAAACGTTATTCGAAGTCAGTCGCTGTGATGAAGTCCCCGACTATGGTCTTCGTTTCCAAAGATTACCCGGCGGAAATTGCTTGGGTCGATGAGAGCACTCCAACTAAGGGTATAGATGAAGATTGGGGAGAAGGAAGATTTTCGATCGAGCACCATTGTCTGCGTTGCATTACCCCGTTCAATGGTGAATTGTATGCAATAGCTGTGAACAATTTTGAGTTCGGAAAATTAGTGTGCACCAACAATGTCCAGTTGGAGCAGCGTGCGAGCACTGTCAAAATGGATACACTATTTTCATTTCCAGAACTTGGAAATAACAAGTTCTACCTTGTGGAGTCGGATGGTGCTCTGCTGCTTGTGTTGTTGGACAACAAGCATTTGGAGGAAGGTCAACCATTGGTGTACCGTGTGGACACTGAGAGCCGCTCTCTCCATGCCGTCAATAACATTGGCAGTCGTGCCTTCTTCGTCCATTATATCCGGTGTATCTCCGTCGACACCAGAGTGCACCCGACACTTCGACCTGGCTGCATCTACTACACAGATTTTGGTTATATCATAGAGTACTTTGATGATATAAAGGCCTGGGATGAGTGGCCAATACATGTGAATAGATTAGGAAACTACGGTATGAGAAATGAACAAAGGCCATACCGTTTGGAGGATGTATTGGCTGCACACTGCAGACGGAAGGAGTTCAATGAAAATTTCCTTCAATGGAGTGACGAAGAAATATATGCTTGAATGAAGAACATATTCGTTCATCCTGGGGTATCCTAATCTTCATGTTGGCCATACATTGTGTCTTGTATTATTTTCAGATTAGTTTGTCGTGAACATTAACATTGTTATTGGCTGCTTTTGGCTCTTGTATGCGGTTTATGTAGTATTATACTTAGTTTTCTGGATTTATTATGCTTGCTGTGAATTTATCCTATACTAGCTTCTAGATTTGACTGATTTTGTTTGTAATGATGATGGCTTGATGTGGTTGTTGGCCTTAACTCGCCGAAGCAGAGCAATTAGTACTTAACCAGGTGTACCGTCTTTATATTAGTATTATATTATATTACTTGACCATAGCCATATTCAAAATCAAATCTCAGTCGGGCGGCAAAATCTCCCGCCAATCTAGAAATATTTCAGGCGTGTTTTTGAATGGGATAAGAAGATAGAACACGATGATAGTAACCGATATTCAAGGTGATGATGATTTGATTTTGCACTCGGCCTTGAACAGAGGTACTAGTACGGTCTCACAATTTTTTATCATTATACTTGGACCTTAGCCAAATTCAAAATCTCATAGCGGCAAAACTTCCCGCCCACAAAATACAAAAAATTCACACGCTTTCAAATTCCCATTCTACCCTTGTGGAGATGACAGAAAGTCGGTTGGTGGGGGGGTCTGCCCGTCATTTTTGGATCACCACCTCCCTAGCCCCGGAAACCCTCCCAAAAAATTCATTTCCCTCAGACCACCCACCGGAACTTCCCAAGTCCCTCTCTCTACCACCTCCACGACCACCGCACCGGAACATCCCCGCCGGACTTCCCTGGCCTACCCGAGCCCTCGCGATCCTCGTCATCCGGCTGCTTGCCGGAGCCGCTTCATCGACGCCGTCATCAACCGGACCGGATCATCCCCGCCGAACCTCGAAACCATATGCTCATCCAGCAGCCTACCGCAGTCGCTTCAGCTGCGGCATCGTCCACCGCATCGGATCTTGCTCACCGACACCGATGTGCATGAACCGAATCCGCTTCACCGGCGCCGTCCATGATCTAAACTCTTCTACTCGTCGCTTTTCTATTGCTTGCCTGCAAGTTCTTGTTTAATCTTGGGGGAACCTGTTTGTGCTAACGACGCGCCGTTACGTCTTTGCAGATTAGATGAGTAACCATGAAGTTTAATGGCCGTCTCTCCAACCCCAAGGAGCACATGTAGTGTACTTCATCACCGGATCTATCAACCCCAGGAAGATCTGCTGTGATTCCCACGAGTGCTTCTCCTAATGTAAGTCCCTTGTTTTAGCGCCATGTTCTGGGTTCAGATGCCTGTTTGTCTGAAGCTCTTTTAGTTCATTCCTAGTTATGACCGTAACACCTTGCCATTTTCTAGTTCATTGCTAACTTCAAGCGATTGAACATTTTGGTTTGCATTCCCTGCTCTGTAGATGTAGCCATCATAACTTCTATCTTGCTCATTCGTTGTTCATGCCAATCTTGTTCTCCCCGAACATGTTGGTTTGCATTCCCGTACTACGGTGATGCCATTGTTATTTCTATCTACTTCGTCGTAAGCTAACCGCTCGCTATTAGTTCCCGCATGCTATCGCTCCGCCATCCTGCAAGTACAAATTAACCGCTCGCTATTAGTTCCCGCATGCTATCGCTCTGCCATCCTGCAAGTACAAATTTATTTGAACTCGTCACAGCGAGCAACTTCCATCATAATTTTGTCTGCCATCTGATTCTTCAAAAGCTGCAATATTAACTTGTTTCTCTTAATTGGCATGGCGCTCACATATAGAATTGTGAACATATTGGTGTGCATTCCCTTTTCTACAAGTTCAGATCCCACTATATTCCGTTTCTGGTCCATCCTAAGCCGTAGCATTAACTATCCTCTATGTGTTGCTCATTACAACTTTATATCCCGAAACAAATTGATTTTTTTCCCTTATCTACAAGTTTATCAGTGATGCCATTATAACTCCTATCTGTATTATTCCTAGCTATTATAGTAACATCCTGCTATTATTTAGTTCATGGCCAATTTTAAGTAATTGCACATGTTGGTTCGCATTCCCCGCTCTATAGCTTTTGGCATCGTAACTTCTATATTTGGTTTACATTCCCTGCTCCGTAGATCTAGCCATCATAACTTTATCTTGCTCGGATGTTGTTTCAAAAATTATGGCCTCGCTACTATGTTGTTTGTGCCAATTTTTTACTCCATGAACATGTTGGCTTGCATTCCCTGTACTACAGGTGATGCCATTGTTTTGTATCTAGTTCATTGTAAGCTAACAAAGTAAGGACTTAGTTTGGCATGCTATCACTCTGCTATCTAAGCCTCGTAGTACAAATAAACTTGTCATATTACTAGATAATAATTTTGTGTGCCATCTTGTTCTTCAAAAGCTGCATTATCGACTTGTTTCTCTGACTTGGCATGACGCTCACATATGGAATGCTGAACATATTGGTTTGCATTCCCTCTTATACAAGTTCACAGGTGATCCCACTATATTCTGTATCTTGCTCAGTCGTCGTTACAAAATTTATAGCCTCGCTACTATGTTGTTCATGCCAATTTTGTACTCCCCGAACATGTTGGTTTGCATGGGACTCGACAGTAGTAAGTCTCGTCGTTTCATTCTAACATGCTCGTTATATTGGTCGTTGGTATGCGGCATGCACTCTTTGTTTGCTTATTGTGCGCATTACAATGATCTTGTTATAACGACGAAATGATGAGTTCCAAATTCTTTGGCAAACAATATTGTAGTGTCTTTGCCTTTCCATTGTTGTTGTCTTAACTTGTAATGTCTTTGTTTCGGATATAGGTGCTGCATGGACAACTTAAAAGATTGCCTGATCGCTTCATTGTATTGCTAGGTTTAATTACCATTCAATTTCTCTCGGGTTCTGTAATATTTTTTTCAATGCCTTGCAGCTGATGTAATATTTAGTTAGTTTTTATAGTTCTTTCGTGCATTTTTTCTTTGGTGCTTGTGGTAAGTGAGGCTATCCGACAGAAATCAATGCTGCGTAAATATTCTCAGTATCTAAATCACGAATTCCCATCCCTTAAACGGCCCAATTAAGCGAAATCACATATGTGCCCGCCCGCAAAATCCTAAAGCGCATATTATGCCGGCATATAAACAGCAACTAAACGGGCTGGCCCACTTACTTCTTGGGCCAGCCCATTTGATTTACGGTGGACCCCACACTCTAATTGGGCTGGCCCACTTGCTTTAAGGTGGACCCCACCAACTACCGGGCCGGCCCACTAATTTGTTGGGCCAGCCCATTTGCTTTTGTGGTGGACCCCACATATTAAATGGGCCGGCCCTTTAAGAGGAAAGTGGGACCCACCTGTGTTTTTGGCCCGGCCCACTATCTTGTTGGGCCGGCCCACTTGCTATATGGTGGACCCCACATACTAGTTGGGCCGCCCTTTAACAGAAAAGTGGGACCCACATGTGTTTTTGGCCCGGCCCACTATCTTGTTGGGCCGGCCCACTTGCTATATGGTGGTCCCACATACTAAATGGGCCGGCCCTTTAAGAGGAAAGTGGGACCCACCTGTGTTTTTGGCCCGGCCCACTATCTTGTTGGGCCGGCCCACCTGCTATATGGTGGACCCCACATACTAAATGGGCCGGCCCATTAACAGAAATGTGGGACCCACCTGTGTTTTTGGCCCGACCCACTATCTTGTCGGGCCGGCCCACTTGCTATATGGTGGACCCCACATACTAAATGGGCCGGCCCTTTAACAGAAAGTGGGACCCACCGTGTTTTTGGCCCGGCCCACTATTTTGTTGGGCCGGCCCACTTGCTGTATGGTGGACCCCACAAACTAAATGGGCCGACCCTTTAACAGGAAAGTGGGACCCACCTGTGTTTTTGGCCCGGCCCACTAGCTTGTTGGGCCGGCCCACTTGCTATACGGTGGACCCCACACACTAAATGGGCCGGCCCTTTAACAGGAAAGTGGGACCCACCTGTGTTTTTGGCCCGGCCCACTTGCTTCTTGGGCCGGCCCAGTTGCTGTAAGGTGGACCCCACATGTTAAATGGGCCGGCCCATTTAAGTTTTGACCAGTCAACCTTAGAGGTTAGGCCCGGCCCACGTAACTAATGGACCAGCCCAGCTATATAGTTGACCGGTCAAACTATGTCATCTGGCCCGGCCCGCTTAAGACGTGGCAGGCCTCGTGTGGGCCTACCATCTACCACGGGGTTTCAGCTCGGTTAACGCCGTTAATCGGCGGCTAACGGCGTCTGCCACGTGTCAGTTTGCATGACGTCAGCAGTCAACGGGCTCCCGAAAACACTTCCGCAACGGTCCGATTTTCCGTGGCGGAAGGGCGCCCAAGCGCGACGGACCGAAAAAATCGTCGTTGGACTTTGCCTGACGCAGTTTCCACAACGGAACCCATATCGTCGGGTTAGGCCCATAGGCGACGAAAAATACCCCTTAGCGGACGATTTTGAGACGTTGTCTATCAGAACTTTTCTTGTAGTGCTAGACGCTAGCGAGAAGATATCTAGTGCTACCACCCCTTTAGGTGCTACCGTGCTACCGTACAAAAAAACGTATTTTGTACGTGTCAAAAAATTATACGAAAAAATGTGAGTGCTCATGAAGCATGTCCCTATAACATCCCAAAATTTCATATCCAAAATCGACATGGACACTGAGAAACAAAAAAGAGAAAATCAGCATGAATAGTGCTACCTAGTGTCACAAAAAGACAAATCAGAAAATGACACTATTCATGCTGATTTTCTCTTTTTTATTTCTCAGTGTCCATGTCGTTTTTGGATATGAAATTTTGGGATGTTGTAGGGACATGCTTCATGAGCACTCACAATTTTTCGTATAATTTTTTGACACGTATAAAATACGTTTTTTTGTATGGTAGCACGGTAGCACCTAAAGGGGTGGTAGCACTAGACGCTATTTACTATAATAATATGGGCGGAGAAATTTGGACGCATCTGTGTTGTCTTGTCAAATGAATCACCAGGATTTGCTTTTAGTACTCCAGATTTGGGCGACACAAGGAAGTAGAGATAGTAATGTACGCCATCTAGCTGCACGCTATCAAATCAAATAAATGGTCATGCCATTTACTTTTAAGATGGTGCAGCAGCTTATTCCGACCAAAGAAACATGCACGTCCGCTGATTATTTCGATGGGTATACATTTACCGTCCGCTAGCAAAGATTGTTTGGCACATTGTTCTTATGGCTTTCAACATCACACCCCTTAATAATATTATTAATCAATGTTTGGGCAATCAATTGAGTGTGTTAATAAAAAATTAAAACCCACAAATCCAACTCGTACTATTTTTAGGGCCATATGAAGGACAAGGAATGATTTTAAATGCCATATGGAGTACCTCCAACCATGTGAAATATGGTTCTCGTCATGCGTGTGATACCCATGGCTTCGCATTGGATCCGTATGTTGTCCTACATACAATCAACTATGAAGTACCACGATTTGGTTTTTGGGTGCAACCTAGCTAGAGAATGATGCACGGGTTTGTACAGCCGATACAATTCACATTAAGATTTTCTCGATAGGATGTTGATGTGTATATGTAAGAATCATACACTAGAATGTCTTCTATGTTTAGATGGTTGATCTACGTTTATACTTTCCGTGAACCATGAGGTTAAGACCTTTGTACCGTAATAAAGATTGCTAAATAACAAGTATATATGTATGCCTCTAGGGACACCGAAACAGACCAAACAACCATGCATGTGTATAGACCGTATTTGATCAAATTAAAAGAAGCACTCGGGTTCATGCAAATAGCATAAATTTATCACCTAAGTACATTAGCTATAAATAGTTAAATAGGAGTCAAGACCAACTGAGCTAGCTAGTAGTATGATCCTACTATTACATAAATATCCCTAACTCGATTGTCTTTGTTCCAGTCCAGTCGCGTTGGTGTAGCTTGGGATGAACCAAAACCCCGTATGCCGCTTGGCCCTCGGACCGCTGCTTGAGAAAGATATGCTTTGGTGGTCTTCGCCATTTAGACTGAAGCGGAAAATTTCTTGATGTGATGTGTCAAACCGAGAGCCAATGGCCTGAGGCGTGGTGTAGATGCAGTTTCTTCTTGTCAAATATCCCGGGGGAAATGTTGCACCACCCACTGGCATGAAAATCGGATAGTTCAACCCAAGGAACATAGAATAGTCTCCAAGATTAGTAACCCTTTCCCACGGGTTGGCTGGAAGTAACCGACTAGTGTCATTCGAGAATACAATGCAGGTATACCCCGAATAGCTGTGAACAGCGCGACCGCAATGGACAGAAGGGGTACTATCATAATAATACATTGGAGCACCGTCAGCGTCAAAATCCATTACACCACGTGCATAGACCAGGAGAAGTCTAGAACGATCTTGAGATCTTGCCAGCCACCACGTACGACTATTAGAGTCAAAATCATCATCGCCATCAAATCCAGCCGTCCGCGGAATGAATGGAGCAGGGAGCACTATAGGACCTTGATAAAGGAAAGAGCACGTCACATGAAAATATATTTCATGATTTATCTACTAGTGATATTGATTTGATATTGGGATTTGCCAATACTAGTACTTTATAAAATCATGGTCGAACATAAGATGGTTTGAAATATATTTCGAACATCTTGGTAAAACTTCATATGGATTTAAAACATGTTCCCGAAAATATTGGTCCAAATTTTAGATGGTTTGAATATAGTACTCCTTATTCTCTAGAACCGGGGGAATATAAACAAATGAAAGTCTTTATCAATATTGCATGGCACCTTTATTGATTCTATTTCTACTCTACCTTAAATTTTCTAGGGAGTAATAATAAAGAAACTTAATTACTAGGGGGCCTTTTTCCTAAGGAACAACATGCACATTAGACCATACTAAAATTCCTATAGATGTTAAATTCTATATATGTCCATACCACAAGAGGGTTATGGTGTGTGCCTATGGAATTCCTTTAAGCCAAAAGATGCCAAGACAGTTCAACAAATAAGAGGTGAAATACTATATAAGTTACGTATATAAAAAAGATAGGGAGGAAATGTTACCAAATTCATTAGGATCCCATGCATAAACATTTCCAAGCTCAGTAACGGCGAACACAAGTCCGTTATGTATAATTGCATCGCAGTACATGGCGCCGTACTGAAACTGGTTTTCAAGAAATATCCATGTACGAGGATATTCGCCATGGAGGTAGGCAATTGCAAAGTCGAAGATTGCGACAAGGGAGAAATCTTGATACACCCTAGCAGCTGTAGGAACTTGGCAAATAGCTATCTTCTGCAGTTGAATAGCAGAACGCTGATACTCGAATATAAGTGGATTGCGTGTGGTTTCCAACTTCTTCCTCAAAGATGGAAGCTTAATCTTGCGATGAGTGTAGACATTGAGGAGGTTCCACTTGCCTTCGGGGCCAACCATGGCGATCCAATCTCCATTGGCGCCGCCCGCTCCTCATCCTTACCGTGTGGCATTAGGCCATCATAGGAGAACCTGTCCAGCGGCAGTAGTTTGCACTTGCTGTGCACCGGCAAATCCTCCTTGAACACCGCCCATGGTTTATCCGCCGGGTCACAACAGAGAACACACGGAAGGCCAAACGGCCGAGAAGCGAGCGAGTGGCACCGTATTTGGCTGATCGAAGAATACTTTTGGAGGAACCGACTAGGGACGCGGCGGTGATGGCGTCGCACCTGGCCGATGAGCACTTCAAGGGGGCCTTCCGTAAACACCTTGTGAAACAGCCCAGATCCACAGACCCTGCTCGATTTCGCCATCGCAATGAGGCAGGTGGTACAATGGGGTTGGTATTTTCTTGGGAGATCTACTGATTCGAACTTTGGGAGAGAGATGTGTTAGGTCCAAAACATTAGGGGTGGCACTAGATCGTGAAAAACAGCCATCTAGAACACCTAGTGAACATGAACAGAGTGGTTCAGAGATGCATTACGGGGCATTGACGATCCCATCGACGCCTGCGTGAGGCAGGCTTGGTGTGGCGGTGTTGATGACGAACTTGTGGTCGATGACGATCTGGAGATCCTCCTGATCCCCTCCGGGCGCCACCTGCACTGCCCCGGCACAGCACGGCGAGGTTCCAGTCTTCCCGTTGCTTCTGGCCACTCTAGATCGGTAGAGTTTTGGGATGTGGGGGAAGCAGATGTTTAGATCGTTAACCGGGTCTCGATCTCTCGCCGGACCCCCCCTTTATATGGCACATCGCAACAGGGGACCAAAACCATCGAGTTGGTTTTGGCACCCCCGATCTGGGTGCGTTTGTTACATACGAGAATAAGTCACGTACGGATCAAGTCCTGGACGTTGGTCCAATGGCCCCATCCCTTTAACGTTAAGTTTTGACTTTTCTCTCGTTAATCGAAAATGATCGTCGAACTCGACAGATCAACCAACATTCTCCCCCTTCATCGTTAGGTTTAACATCATTTGCCCATTCTCCATAGGAATAATAAACCAAAGTGAGGTGTTACAACAACCAATGAAATGCTATTGAACCTCAACACTTATGGCATACCAGCCTATCTTGAAATGGATAACATAATACTTATTGGGAGTGGTTCTTATTATGGTCCCTTTATTCCAGAATCATAAGGCTTCCAGGTAATCCCATGCCGACAACATGCTCACGAAAGATTCCGGGTGGTAAGCCTTTCGTTAGCGGATCCGCAAGCATACGAGTCGTACTTATATGCTTAACAATAGTTGTTTGATCCTCGGATCCTATGCATCACAACATGATACTTAATGTCAATGTGTTTGGCAGCATCACTTGACTTGTTGTTATTCGCATAGAAAACTCGCGGGTTCATTATCGCAAGTACAATAAAAGTGGTTTTGAAATGTCGTCGACCACTTTAAGTCCGGGAATGAAATTCTTTAGCCATACAGACCTGCCCAATGGCCTCATAACATGCTATAAACTCTGCTTGCATCGTAGATGAAGCAACTATAGTTTGTTTGGAGCTTTTCCACGATATAGCTCCTCCGGCAAGTGTGAATACATAACCCGACGTGGATTTCTTACTATCCACACAACCGGCATGATCGAATCTGAATAACCAACAACTTGTAGGTTATCGGACCTTCCGTACGTAAGCATGTACCCTTTTGTCTCTTGCATATAACGCAAGACTTTCTTTGCGGCCTTCCAGTGGTCTAGTCCTGGATTTGATTGGAATCGCCAAGCATCCCGGTTATAAAAGCCAAGTCGTGGCGTGTACAAACTTGTGCATACATGATGCTTCCGACAACCGAAGCATAAGGAACCGACTTCATCCGATCAGTTTCAATTTGGTTCCTCGAACATTGAAATGTCCCAAACTTATCGCCCTTGACTATCGGGGCAGGTGAGCCGAGCACTTATGCATATTGAATTTCTTTAGTACTCGCTCAAAGTATGCCTTTTGTGATAGTCCCAACACACCTTTAGACCTATCTCGATGAATCTCAATGCCGAGGACATATGAAGCTTCACCGAGATCTTTCATATCAAAATTGGAAGACGTAAAATTCTTGGTCTCGTGCAGCATATCCTTATCACCTGCAGGCCAATAATATGTCATCCACATACAGGACTAATATTGTGAACCTCATCGCCCTTAAACTTAACATAAATGCAGCTTGTCCTTAACATTTTCGGTAAAACCAAAAGTTCTAATAATCTTATCGAACTTGAGGTACCACCTGTCTTGAAGCTTGCTTCAAGCCATAGATGGATTTCTTCGGACGACATGCTAAATGTTCCTTTCCTTCCACAACAAAACCTTCCGACTGAGTCATGTATACGTCTTCATCAAGGTCACCATTTAGAAATGCCGTCTTAACGTCCATTTGATGCAATTCTAGGTCGAAATGAGCTACCGTAGCCATGACGATCCTAAAAGAATCTTTAGATGACACAGGAGAGAAAGTCTCATTATAATCGATTCCTTCTCTCTGTGTGAAACCTTTTGCCACAAGTCTAGCTTTGAACCTTTCGATGTTCCCTTTGGGGTCGTACTTAGTTTTGTAGATCCATTTGGAGCCTACTCTTTTGGCGTCATTAGGAACTTCTACTAGGTCCCAAACATCATTTGAGCTCATAGATTTCAACTCGTCTTCCATGGCGATTTGCCACTTAGACGAATTCAAACTCTTAATGGCCTCCTTGTATGAGGTTGGATCCTCCACCTTTCCTATATCGTCTACATCCTCACTCATGTAGGTGATATAATCATCCGAGATGGCTTTTCTTCTTTCTCGATGTGATCTTCTCACGGGCGATGGTGGTGGAGGGGCATTATTATTATGAGGATCTTCTTCATTATCCGACCGGTGATTTTCTTCACCTTCCGGATTTGCGTTATCATTAGTTTCGAGATCACCATCGAGTTGAGGACCAGAACTGTGAGGTTCGAGTCTCAACATTAGAAGTGATTCTCCTCGCATTGGTAGAACGACCTTTTCGATAATCGGGGATGGAGCACACACCCGCTTTTCCTCAAGATCGATCTTCCTTATTTCATTAACTTCATTATCCTCAAAAAATACCGCTTGCCGGGTCTCCACGTACTTAGTGGTATGACCTGGGCAATAGAAACGATATCCCTTTCCCCTATGCGGGTATGCGACGAAGAAACAACTAACCGTTTTTGGGTCTAACTTCTTAAGTTGTGGATTGAAAATTCGAGCTTCAGCAGGACAGCCCCACACACGTAAATAGTTCAAGCTCGGTTTCTTTCCCGTCCACATCTCGTGAGGTGTGTTCGGTGCTGACTTAGTGGGAGCAAGATTTAAAATATGTGCAGTCGTCTTCAATGCCTCCATCCATAGGCTTACCGGCAAACTTTCATGACCGAGCATGCTACGCACCATATCCAAAAGCGTGCGATTGCGGCGCTCGGCCACACCATTTTGTTGAGGTTCACCGTGCATTGAATAATGGGCAACAATTCCATTCTCAGCTAGGAACTTAGCAAAAGGTCCTGGAATTTGCCCATAAGGAGCGTGCCTACCGTAATACTCTCCCCCACGATTAGATCGTACAACTTTAATTTTTGCATTCAGTTGGTTCTCAACTTCGGCTTTGAACACTTTAAATTTGTCCAAAGCTTCTGATCGATCATGTATAGGGTAAATGTACCCATAACGGGAAAAGTCGTCTGTGAAGGTGATGAACGAATCAAAACCATCTATAGACTTAACATTAAGAGGTCCGCATATGTCAGGCATGTATGAGTTCGAGGACACTCGTGGCTCTTACCGCTCCTTTCTTAATTGTTTTTGCATATTTACCTTTGATGCAATCAACACATTTGTCCGCATCGGAGAAGTCTAATGGGAGGAGTACATCATTTTTAATAAGTCTTTCCATTCTCCCCCTCGAAATGTGGCCCAAACGACAGTGCCACAATTTCGAAGAAGTACTAGTACCCTTCCATTTCTTCTCAACATTCGAAACATTACTCACATGCAAAACGTAATCATTCATAGATAACATATATAGTTTGCCTCGTCTGACACCGAGGCCAACATCATTATTACAATAATTTAAAACAAATTGTTTGTTACCAAACTTGCACTCAAACATGTTATCATCGAGACAAGAAACTGAAATCAAATTCCTACTTAAAGTAGGTACATAAAGAACATTATTTAAATGAAGGTGAAAGCCGGTGTGGAGCTCCAAGGTGAGTGACCCAACAGACTTCAACATCAACTTCAACTCCATTTGCAACTCTAAGTCGTCTTGCCCCGCTTGTTATGGTTTGGATCAAATTTAATCCCCGCATAGAATTAGCAACGTGAGAAGTTGCACCCGAATCAATCCACCATGATGTACAAGAGAAATCAGTATATAACATTTCATCAACAAAAGTGATTTCATCTCGTACCTTTCTTCATCATCCACTTGAGGTATTCAAGACAAGTCCTTCCCGTAATGGCCTTCCTTCTTACAAATGGAAGCACACATTATCGATAGGTGCTCGAAGACCGCCCATTATCCTTTTCCTTTGCTTTGAACTTTGGCATTTCCTTCTTGAAGGTTTTCTTTGGCGACTTTGAAGGGCCCGACCCGTCATGCTTTCTCTTTGAGGAGCCAACATGAAAAGCCCGATCCTTGTTCCGCCTTATCATTCGTTCTTCTTCCCGGACAATCCGAGGGGATATCTCAGCAAGTGTCCACTTCTCCTTCATGGAATTGTAGTTGATCTTGAACTGATCGAACTCTTCTGGGAGGGACTCCAAGATCATGATGATAAGGAGGTTGTCACTGAGCTCACACTTTAGGTGCTTCAGTTTATTTGAAGCATTTATCATTCTCGATATGTGTCCCCTAACATCACCATCATTTTTATACTTGCCAAGTAGCTTGTGAAAAAGCTCATGAGCATAAACCTTTTCGTAGCCTTTGAATTGCTCCTCCAAGGCTTCCATAAATTCCTTAGCAAGTATCTTTCTTGGGGAGAGCCCCAATAATCTCGAGTGAAATGGAAGAATTCATCACGAGCATTGCAACGTGATTGGATTTGTCCCACTTCTCCATCTTGGAGTCATAAGTTTTCTTTAGTTCATCATACCCCGTAGCACCAAGAACCGGCGCCACGGGCTTATCCTCCCTTAAGGCATAATCAAACTCGTTGAAAGCCAAACAAAGCTCAATGGAGTTCTTCCAACGAGGAAAGTTACTGCCGGTCAACTGCTCGACAGCATCATAACGCATCGCAGCGGAAGCTGAAATTTAACATGGACATTCATTAGTAAAATTGCATGCATATAAAATAAACATGCCATAAATTTCTTATTCTATGTCAAACACCGTTGGGCAGAAATGACACGAATTAGAACAACATTAGGGGTTTGACATGCAGAAATAATACAACGTTGGTCAGAATTATTTTTGCAGTCATGGCATTCTCATAATTAAACATCAACATTAAGCATTTAAGGAACAACATATTTGATGTTTTAATTTGATTATTCAACATTAAAAACATATTAAATATTCTAGACAAGAAAATCTCGTTGGTTCATTTCTTTCCAGAACAATAACATGTTTCTGATCATATTTTATAGGCAATGATTTTTCTGTATATTATTGTGCAAAAAACGTAAGGAAAAACATTTAGAATGCACAAAAAAACACAGAAAACAACAAGGAAAATCGGCAGCCCAGAAAACTAGAAAACTTACTGGACTACCGACAACCTGGGCCGAAGCCCATCCTCAGATTTCGCCCAAAAGCCCCCCCTGCCCGGCTGCTGCTCCGCCTTAATCTTGACCGTCCAGGGGATCGGACGGCCGAGATCATCCAGGGCCGGAACAAAACCGGTGGCTGATGGAAAACCCTAACCCTAAAACCATTCCCCACCCGAAAATCCCGCGACGGAGACCACGGCGGCTGTGCTCCGGCGGCGGGAGGCGCGCGGGGCGCGGGCGACCACGGCCGGCGGCAGGCGGCGCGCGCGGCGACCACGGCCGGCGCGCGCGGGGCGACCACGGCCGGCCAGCACGCGGCGCGCGGGGCGACCACGGCCGGCGGCACGCGGCGCGCGCGGGCGACCACGGCCGGCGGCGCGCGGGGTGACCACGGCGGCACGGTGGCTGCGCTCGACGGAGCAGCATGCGAGGACCGAGTCCCGCGTGCTCCTCCGCCGAGCGTGGCTACCGGTGCCGTGTCCTCGCGAGCCGGTGGGGTGCGTCGGCGTTCGGCGGCCATTCGTCAACGACGGTGGCAGGTGGCGCGTCGGCCAGCAACCGCGCGTCCATTCCGCGCCTTGCGGCGCGTCCATCCGCTCGCTCCTCCGTCGGGAGGGAACGGAGGCGCGGGATCCTTGCCCTCGCCGGAGCTATCGCTGCTCCGGCGGGCCCCGAAGGGAGAGGCAACGACCCGGCGGCGTCAGGTGAGGTTATCATCCTCAAAAACGTGCCAAATAGCATATTTAGGGTTCATCCGTAATTAGGGAATTAGGGTTAGGGTGTATTCATCATCTAATCATGCAACATAAAACAATAATTCGGGCTAATCTGAGGCTTAATCATGATTTCGAAACTAAAATAGGATCATCAGATTGCTTGCATACCAAATCTGAGAGCCTAGCATGCATAGCAGGGGCTAAACTTCAACATAATGAGCCTAAGAAAACATGATCTTTATACAAAATTGTGATCTCAGATCACTACTAGGGTTCTAGTGCTAGCAGTACTAGGCGTCTAATACCATTGTTAGGTCCAAAACATTAGGGGTGGCACTAGATCGTGAAAAACAGCCATCTAGAACACCTAGTGAACATGAACAGAGTGGTTCAGAGATGCATTACGGGGCATTGACGATCCCATCGACGCCTGCGTGAGGCAGGCTTGGTGTGGCGGTGTTGATGACGAACTTGTGGTCGATGACGATCTGGAGATCCTCCTGATCCCCTCCGGGCGCCACCCGCACCGCCCTGGCACAGCACGGCGAGGTTCCGGTCTTCCCGTTGCTTCGGCCACTCTAGATCGGTAGAGTTTTGGGATGTGGGGGAAGCGGATGTTTAGATCGTTAATCGGGTCTCGATCTCTCGCCGGACTCCCCCTTTATATGGCACAGCGCAATGGGGACCAAAACCATCGAGTTGGTTTTGGCACCCCCGATCGGGTGCGTTTGTTACATACGAGAACAAGTCACGTACGGATCAAGCCCCGGACGTTGGTCCGGTGGGCCCATCCTTTTAACGTTAAGTTTTGACTTTTCTCTCGTTAACCGAAAATGACCGTCGAACCCGACAGCATCAACCAACATGCAAAATAGATGAAATAACATAAGTATTGTGTCCCAATATGAAATATATCAATGAATAACAGCAAATTATGATATAAAATAGTGATGCAAATTGGACGTATCAGCGGTCTATGTACTTTGTCGTAATGCCCAATTAAATCTCACTATACTTATCATAATATGTATGTGCATGGTCATGCCCTCTCTATTTGTCAATTGCCCGACTGTAATTTGTTCACCCAACATGCTTTTATCTTATGGGAGAGACACCTCTAGTGAACTGTGGACCCCGGTCCTATTCTTTACATCGCATACAATCTCTCGCAATACTTGTTTTACTGTTTTCTCGCAAACAATCATCTTCCACACAATACGGTTAATCCTTTGTTACAGCAAGCCGGTGAGATTGACAACCTCACCTGTTTCGTTGGGGCAAAGTACTTTGGTTGTGTTGTGCGGGTTCCATGTTGGCGCCGGAATCTCCGGTGTTGCGCCGCACTACATCCCGCCGCCATCAACCTTCAACGTGCTTCTTGACTCCTACTGGTTCGATTAAACCTTGGTTTCTTACTGAGGGAAACTTGCCGCTGTGCGCATCACACCTTCCTCTTGGGGTTCCCAACGGACGTGTCAACTACACGCATCAAGCAAATTTTTGGCGCCGTTGCCGGGGAGATCAAGACACGCTGCAAGGGGAGTCTCCACAATCCAATCTCTTTACTTTGTTTTTGTCTTGCTTTATTTTATTTAGTACTTTGTTTGCTGCATTAAATCAAAAAAAAATAGTTGCTAGTTTTACTTTATTTACTATCTTGTTCTCCATATTAAAAACACAAAAAAAATTAGTTACTTGTTTTACTTTACTTAATATCATGCATGTTTTTATTTCACTAGTTGAGCATAATGGAAAACAACAAAAATATGAGAGATCTTTATGAACTTTATCTTGAATTAGGACATGGTGTGTTTGAAGAGAGAATTAAAAAACCCATGGAACTTTATATGCATGCTAATGGGAATGTTATTACTATGAATGCTTTGAACACCATTGTTGCTAATGCTATGGAAAATTCTAAGCTTGGGGAAGCTGGCTCTGATGAGCATGATCTTTTTATTCCCCCAAGAATTGAGGAGAAAATCTTCTTTTATGATTACAATATGCCTCCTATATATGATGATAGCCACTTTGTTGAATTTACTCCCACTACAACTAATAAAATTGATTATGCTTATGTGGAGAGTAATAATTTTATGCATGAGACTCATGATAAGAATGCTTTATGTGATAGTTATATTGTTGAGTTTTCTCATGATACTACTGAAAGTTATTATGATAGAGGAAAATATGGTTGTAGAAATTTTCATGTTACTAAAATGCCTCTCTATATGCTGAAATTTTTGAAGCTACACTTGTTTTATCTTCCTATGCTTGTCACTTTGCTCTTCATGAACTTGTTTATTTACAAGATTCCTATGCATAGGAAGCATGTTAGACTTAAATGTGTTTTGAATTTGCCTCTTGATGCTCTCTTTTGCTTCAAATACTATTTCTTGCGAGTGCATCATTAAAATTGCTGAGCCCATCTTAATGGCTATAAAGAAAGAACTTCTTGGGAGATAACCCATGTGTTTATTTTACTACAGCAACTTTATTTTATATTTGAGTCTTGGAAGTTGTTTACTACTGTAGCAACCTCTCCTTATCTTAGTTTTATTGCATTGTTGTGCCAAGTAAAGTCTCTAATAGAAGTATGATACTAGATTTGGATTACTGCGCAGTAAACAGATTTCTTTGCTGTCACGAATCTGGGTAAAATTCTCTGTAGGTAACTCAGAAAATTATGCCAATTTACGTGAGTGATCCTCAGATATGTACGCAACTTTCATTAGTTTTAAGTTTTCTCATCTGAACAAGTCTGGTGCCTGTTAAAAATTCGTCTTTACGAACTGTTCTGTTTTGACAGATTCTGCCTTTTATTTTGCATTGCCTGTTTTGCTATGTTAGATGGATTTCTTTGTTCCATTGACTTTTAGTAGCTTTGTGCAATGTCCAGAAGTATAAAGAATGATTGTGTCACCTCTGAATATGTGAATTTTGATTATGCACTAATCCTCTAATGAGTTTGTTTCGAGTTTGGTGTGGAGGAAGTTTTCAAGGATCAAGAGAGGAGGATGATATACACTATGATCAAGGAGAGTGAAAGCTCTAAGCTTGGGGATGCCCCGGTGGTTCACCCCTGCAAATATCAAGAAGACTCAAGCGTCTAAGCTTGGGGATGCCCAAGGCATCCCCTTCTTCATCGACAACATTATCGAGGTTCCTCCCCGAAACTATATTTTTATTCCGTCACATCTTATGTACTTTACTTGGAGCGTCGGTTTGTTTTTGTTTTTGTTTTTGTTTGAATAAAATGGATCCTAGCATTCAATGTGTGGGAGAGAGACACGCTCCGCTGTTGCATATGGACAAGTATGTCCTTAGGCTTTACTCATAGTATTCATGGCGAAGTTTTTCTTCGTTAAATTGTTATATGGTTGGAATTGGAAAATGCTACATGTAGTAATTCTAAAATGTCTTGAATAATTTGATATTTGGCAATTGTTGTACTCATGTTTAAGCTCTTGCATCATATACTTTGCACCCATTAATGAAGAAATACATAGAGCATGCTAAAATTTGGTTTGCATATTTGGTCTCTCTAAAGTCTAGATAATATCTAGTATTGAGTTTTGAACAACAAGGAAGACGGTGTAGATTCTTATAATGTTTACAATATGTCTTTTATGTGAGTTTTGCTGCACCGCTTCATCCTTGTGTTTGTTTCAAATAACCTTGCTAGCCTAAACCTTGTATCGAGAGGGAATACTTCTCATGCATCCAAAATCCTTGAGCCAACCACTATGCCATTTGTGTCCACCATACCTACCTACTACATGGTATTTCTCCGCCATTCCAAAGTAAATTGCTTGAGTGCTACCTTTAAAATTCCATCATTCACCTTTGCAATATATAGCTCATGGGACAAATAGCTTAAAAACTATTGTGGTATTGAATATGTACTTATGCACTTTATCTCTTATTAAGTTGTTTGTTGTGCGATAACCATGTTTCTGGGGACGCCATCAACTATTCTTTGTTGAATATCATGTGAGTTGCTATGCATGTTCGTCTTGTCTGAAGTAAGAGAGATCTACCACCTTAATGGTTGGAGCATGCATATTGTTAGAGAAGAACATTGGGCCGCTAACTAAAGCCATGATCCATGGTGGAAGTTTCGAGTTTTGGACATATATCCTCAATCTCATATGAGAATAATAATTGTTGCCACATGCTTATGCATTAAAGAGGAGTCCATTATCTGTTGTCCATGTTGTCCCGGTATGGATGTCTAAGTTGAGAATAATCAAAAGCGAGAAATCCAAAATGCGAGCTTTCTCCTTAGACCTTTATACGAGCGGCATGGAGGTACCCCATTGTGACACTTGGTTAAAACATGTGTATTGCGATGATCCGGTAGTCCAAGCTAATTAGGACAAGGTGCGGGCACTATTAGTATACTATGCATGAGGCTTGCAACTTGTAAGATATAATTTACATAACTCATATGCTTTATTACTACCGTTGACAAAATTGTTTCATGTTTTCAAAATAAAAGCTCTAGCACAAATATAGCAATCGATGCTTTCCTCTTTGAAGGACCATTCTTTTTACTTTTATGTTGAGTCGGTTCACCTATTTCTCTCGACCTCAAGAAGCAAACACTTGTGTGAGCTGTGCATTGATTCCTACATACTTGCATATTGCACTTATTATATTACTCTATGTTGACAATTATCCATGAGATACACATGTTATAAGTTGAAAGCAACCGCTGAAACTTAATCTTCCTTTGTGTTGCTTCAATACCTTTACTTTGATTTATTGCTTTATGAGTTAACTCTTATGCAAGACTTATTGATGCTTGTCTTGAAGTACTATTCATGAAAAGTCTTTGCTTTATGATTCACTTGTTTACTCATGTCATTACCATTGTTTTGATCGCTGCATTCATTACATATGTTTACAAATAGTATGATCAAGGTTATGATGGCATGTCACTCCAGAAATTATCTTTGTTATCGTTTTACCTGCTCGGGACGAGGAGAACTAAGCTTGGGGATGCTGATACGTCTCCGACGTATCGATAATTTCTTGTGTTCCATGCCACATTATTGATAATATCTACATGTTTTATGCACACTTTATGTCATATTCGTGCATTTTCTGGAACTAACCTATTAACAAGATGCCGAAGAGCCAGTTGCTATTTTGCTGTTGTTTTTGGTTTCAGAAATCCTAGTAAAGAAATATTCTCGGAATTGGACGAAATCAACGCCCGGGGTCCTATTTTGCCACGAAGCTTCCGGAAGACCGAAGAGGAGACGAAGTGGGGCCACGAGGTGGCCAAACCACGGGCGGCGCGGCCCAAGCCCCGGCCGCGCCGACCCGTGGTGTGGGCCCCTCGTGCCGCCTCTTACCTGCCCTTCCGCCTACAAATAGCCTCCGTCGCGAAACCCCCGATGCCGAGAGCCACGATACGGAAAACCTTCGCGAGACGCCGCCGCCGCCAATCCCATCTCGGGGGATTCCGGAGATCTCCTCCGGCACCCTGCCGGAGAGGGGATTCATCTCCTGGGAGGACTCTTCACCGCCATGGTCGCCTCCGGAGTGATGAGTGAGTAGTTCACCCCTGGACTATGGGTCCATAGCAGTAGCTAGATGGTTGTCTTCTCCTCATTGTGCTTCATTGTTGGATCTTGTGAGCTGCCTAACATGATCAAGATCATCTATACGTAATACTATATGTTGCGTTTGTTGGGATCCGATGAATAGAGAATACTTGTTATGTTGATTATCAAAGTTATGTCTATGTGTTGTTTATGATCTTGCATGCTCTCCAGTTATTAGTAGATGCTCTGGCCAAGTTGATGCTAGTAACTCCAAGAGGGAGTATTTATGCTCGATAGTGGGTTCATGTCTCCGTGAATCTGGAGGAGTGACAAGAAACCTCTAAGATTATGGATGTCTTGTTGCCACTAGGGATAAAACATTGGTGCTATGTTCGAGGATGTAGTCATTGATTACATTACGCGCAATACTTAATGCAATTGTCTGTTGTTAGCAACTTAATACTGGAGGGGGTTCGGATGATAACCTGAAGGTGGACTTTTTAGGCATAGATGCATGCTTGGATAGCGGTCTATGTACTTTGTCGTAATGCCCAATTAAATCTCACAGTACTCATCATAATATGTATGTGCATGGTCATGCCCTCTCTATTTGTCAATTGCCCGACTGTAATTTGTTCACCCAACATGCTTTTATCTTATGGGAGAGACATCTCTAGTGAACTGTGGACCCCGGTCCTATTCTTTACATCGCATACAATCTCTTGCAATACTTGTTTTCTTGTTTTCTCGCAAACAATCATCTTCCACACAATACGGTTAATCCTTTGTTATAGCAAGCCGGTGAGATTGACAACCTCACTTGTTTCGTTGGGGCAAAGTACTTTGGTTGTGTTGTGCAGGGTTCCACGTTGGCGCCGGAATCTCCGGTGTTGCGCCGCACTACATCCCGCCGCCATCAACCTTCAACGTGCTTCTTTACTCCTACTGGTTCGATTAAACCTTGGTTTCTTACTGAGGGAAACTTGCCGCTGTGCGCATCACACCTTCCTCTTGGGGTTCCCAACGGACGTGTCAACTACACGCATCAGTGCCGACCAACAATCACATACCATGGAGGAGTGTCTATTTGTAACTTTATGAAAGTTAATTAATTCGGGGCTGGGAACCCCATTGCCAGCTCTTTTTGCAAAATTATTGGATAAGCGGATGAAGCCACTAGTCCATTGGTGAAAGTTGCCCAACAAGATTGAAAGATAAACACCACATACTTCCTCATGAGCTATAAAACATTGACACAAATAAGAGGTAATAACTTTTGAATTGTTTAAAGATAGCACTCAAGCAATTTACTTTGGAATGGCGGAGAAATACCATGTAGTTGGTAGGTATGGTGGACACAAATGACATAGTTTTTGGCTCAAGGATTTGGATGCACGAGAAGAATCCCTCTCAATATAAGGCTAGGCTAGCAAGGTTGTTTGAAGCAAACTCAAGTGTAAAACGGTGCAGCAAGACTCACATATGAACGTATTGTAAGCATTATAAGACTTTACATCGTCTCCTTGTTGTTCAAACACCTTAACCAGAAAATATCTAGACTTAGAGAGACCAATCATGCAAACCAAATTTTAACAAGCTCTATGTAGTTCTTCATTAATAGGTGCAAAGTACATGATGCAAGAGCTTAAACATGATCTATATGAGCACAACAATTGCCAAGTATCAAGTTATTCAAGACATTATACCAATTACCACATGAGGCATTTTCTGTTTCCAACCATATAACAATGAACGAAGCAGTTTCAACCTTCGCCATGAACATTAAAAGTAAAGCTAAGAACACATGTGTTCATATGAACGAGCGGAGCGTGTCTCTCTCCCACACAAGGATGAACTTATTCAAACAAAACAAAAACAAATAGACGCTCCAAGTAAAGTACATAAGATGTGACCGAATAAAAATATAGTTTCAAGAGAAGAAACCTGATAAGTTGTCGATGAAGAAGGGGATGCCTTGGGCATCCCCAAGCTTAGACGCTTGAGTCTTCTTGAAATATGCAGGGGATGAACCACGGGGGCATCCCCAAGCTTAGACTTTTCACTCTCCTTGATCATAGTATATCATCCTCCTCTCTTGACCCTTGAAAACTTCCTCCACACCAAACTCAAAACAAACTCATTAGAGGGTTAGTGCATAATCAAAAATTCACATGTTCAGAGGTGACACAATCATTCTTAACACTTCTGGACATTGCACAAAGCTTCTGAAAGTTAATGGAACAAAGAAATCCACTCAACACAGTAAAAGAGGCAATGCGAAATAAAAGGCAGAATCTGTCAAAACAGAACAATCCGTAAAGACGAATTTTCCAGAGGAACTTAACTTTCTCAGATGAAAAAGCTCAAATTGAATGAAAGTTGCGTACATATCTGAGGATCATGCACGTAAATTGGCAGATTTTTCTGAGTTACCTACGAGAGAACCACGCCCAAATTCGTGACGGACGAAATCCGTTTCGTGCGAGTAATCCAAATCTAGTACGAACCTTGCTATCAAAGACTTTACTTGGCACAACAATGCAATAAAATAAGATAAGGAGAGGTTGCTACAGTAGTAACAACTTCCAAGACACAATAAAACAGTAGCAAAATAAAGACATGGGTTATCTCCCAAGAAGTGCTTTCTTTATAGCCATTAAGATGGGCTCAGCAATTTTGATGATGCACTCTCAAGAAATAGTAGTTGAAGCAAAAGAGAGCATCAAAAGGCAAGTATGAAACAAATTTAAGCCTAACATGCTTCCTATGCATAGGAATCTTGTAAATAAACAAATTCATGAATCATAATGCAACAAGCATAGAAAGATAAAACAAGTGTAACTTCAAAAATTTCAGCATATAGAGAGGTGTTTTAGTAACATGAAAATTTCTACAACCATATTTTCCTCTCTCATAATAACTTTCGGAGGCATCATGAACAAACTCAACAATATAAGTATCACATAAAGCATTCTTATTCACATGCATAAAAGTATCATTACTCTCCACATAAGCATAATCAATTTTATTAGTTGTAGTGGGAGCAAATTCAACAAAGTAGCTATCATTATTATTCTTATCAAGTGTAGGAGGCATATTATAATCATAATAAAATTTACTCTCCATAGTAGGCGGCACCAAAAGACCACTATCATTATAATCATCATAAATAGGAGGTAAAGTATCATCAAAGAAAATTTTCTCCTCAATGCTTGGGGGACTAAAAATGTCATGCTCATCAAAACCAGCTTCCCCAAGCTTAGAATTTTCCATATCATTAGCAACAATGGTGTTCAAAGCGTTCATACTAATATCATTGCTACTAGCATGCAAATAAGATTACATAGGTTTTTTAATTTTCGCAGCAAACAATCCATGTCTTAACTGAGGAAATAGCTTAAAAAGCTCATAGTTGATTTCCATTATGCCTAACTAGTGAAATAAAAACAAGAAACAAAAAGATGCAATTGCAGGATCTAAAGGAAATAGCTTCGAGCACTTACAACGGCAACAGAAAATAACTTAGTTACATGGGACCGGAGTGTGAGTGCCTTTTACCTTTCCTCCCCGGCAACGGCGCCAGAAAAGTGCTTGATGTCTACGTGTGCTTCTATTCTTGTAGACAGTGTTGGGCCTCCAAGAGCAGAGGTTTGTAGAACAGCAGCAAGTTTCCCTTAAGTGGATCACCCAAGGTTTATCGAACTCGGGGAGGAAGAGGTCAAAGATATCCCTCTCAAGCAACCACTGCAATCACGATACAAGAAGTCTCTTGTGTCCCCAACACACCTAATACACTTGTCAGATGTATAGGTGCACTAGTTCGACGAAGAGATAGTGAAATACAAGTAGTATGGATGTATATGAGTGGTAATAGCAATCTGAATAAAATATGGCAGCGAGTAAACATGCAACAGAACAGTAAATAAGCGGTGTTTGCAGTATTGGAAACAAGGCCTAGGGATCCTACTTTCACTAGTGGACACTCTCAACATTGATCACATAATAAATAAGTTCACTTCCTTTGTGCTACATATACTCTTGTTTGATAATGAACACCATTCGTTGTGTAGGGCTACAAGAGCACCTCAATGCCGGAGTTAATAAGTGCCACAACATTCGGCATTCATATTTAAGTAACCTTTAGGGCATAATAGATCTTTGCAATTTAAACCGAGTACTAACATAGCATACACACTGTCACCTTTACACTATGAAGGGGGAATAAATCACATCAATACTATCATAGTAATAATTAACTCCATAACCTACAAGAGATTATGATCATAACCTACGCCAAGAACTACATGATGCACACACTGTCACCATTACACCGTGAAGGAGGAATAGACTATTTTAATAACATCACATGAGTAGCACATAGACTAATAGTGATACAAAGCTCATCATATGGATCTCAATCATGCAAAGCAATTCATGAGATCATTGTATTGGGGTACAGAGAGAGAGATTAACCACATAGCTACCGGTAGAGCCCTCAGCCCCGGTGGAGAACTGCTCCCTCCTCATCATGGAGACAGCGATGGCGATGAAGATGGCGGTGAAGATGGCGGTGGAGATGGCTTCCGGGGGCAATTCCCCGTCCCGGCAGGGTGCCGGAACAGAGACTTCTGTCCCCCGAATTGGAGTTTCGCGATGGCGGCGGCTCTGGAAGGTTTTCTGGTGTTTCGTCAATCCGTATCAAAGATTTAGGTCAAGGACCTTTAAATAGGCGAAGAGGCAGAGTCGGAGGGGTTACGGAGCCGCCACACAATAGGGGGGCGCGCCCCCCTTGGGCCACGCCGGCCTGGCGTGTGGGCCCCCCAGGTCCCCCCTCTGGTGCCTCTCCGGTGTTCTGGAAGCTTCGTGCAATTATAAGATGCTGGGCGTTGATTTCGTCCAATTCCGAGAATATTTCCTTACTAGGATTTCTGAAACCAAAAACAGCAGAAAACAGGAACTGGCACTTCGGCATCTCGTTAATAGGTTAGTTCCGGAAAACGCATAAAAACATCATAAAGTGTGAACAAAACATGTAGGTATTGTCATAAAACAAGCATGTAACATAATAAATTATAGATACGTTTGAGACGTATCACCAATCCTATATGCTTCACAGAACATCCATCAACTGCATGAAGATTTGCGGACGCTGGTGCTGGAGCAGAAGGCGGAGATTGAAAAGCTGACCAAGAAGGGGGTGGAGGATCAGCAGATTATCACACATCCTGGAAGCTCGTTTGAAAAATAACGAGGGTAAGTGGTCCGCCTTATTTGAAGTTCCTCAACGCACTTTGTATCATCTAAATGTGTCTTTGTGTAATTTGACCTTGATTTCCGCCTTACAAAGGAACTTGCCAAGCACCCCTCCGCCGACTCAGTCTCCGCCGAGCTTGAAGTGCTAAAAGCCGAGCATACCTCCCTCCAGAATTTCCTCAAGGAGTCATCCGAAAAGGAGACCAGAGCCAAGAAAGAAATGGAGGAGAAGCATGCCAAAGCTATGTCGGAAATAGGCGAGAAGCTAAAGACGAGCCACCAGAGAATCAAAAATTTGGTGTCAAAGGCAAAAGCTTACGAGTCGGAGGCGACTAATATTGACGAGCTAATCTTCAGTAAGGACTTTGTATTTTCCGGCATCTCCTTTGCACGCTTTGCATCCTATCCCGGAAACTGACCATGCATTTTGTTTGTATGAATCAGCATGTCTCAATTTTGAATGGACAAACGAGTCTACCCTTTCCAGGACGGATGCGTACGAAGAGGCCCGGAATTCCATCGATGATCTCCTACAAGCTTGCCATGGCATCGCCCAAACGCTATCCATGAAGAGAGCATGCACTTCACTCATCGACACGATGACGAAGATGATGAAGATGGTGCCGGATCTGATCAGGGACTGGCAAGAGTCCTCAGCTCGCGGAGCCGCCTCGATTGCCCAGGCAATGAGCAAATCTTACTTCCCCGCCATGGACCTCGCTACGGTCGCACGCGGAGTCCCCAAGGGCACCAACATCAAGAAGGCTCTCGCGGAAACCGAAGGCTTCGACATGCTCTTTGCCCAGCGAGTAGATCATTCCGCGTGGTACAAGAAGCATGCTCCTCCGCCTGGGTTCTCCGGCGATGAGGATGATGAGGAGGGCTCCGGGTCCAGCGCGCATCGTTCAGATGATGACTCCGGCGAAGGTTCCGGCAAGGATGGCACTTATCAAGCCTCGGAGGATGATGCAGAATCCTCCGAGTGAATCTTGAGAAAACAATGAGATACATCATTTTGGCCCATTTGTGGGTTTGTAATATAACTTAAATATTCTTAAGTAGCTAGGACAAAACATGTGCATGTGGGCAGAAAAAACTTATCCTGCTATCCGTTTAATATTATGTGCATGTTTCGTTTGTCTGAAAGCAAGTGCTAGCTTCTAAGTTTTCCGGCTTGCTTATTTGACCTTCCACGAGCCGGAAGACCTTTAGCCGGAAAAGACTCGCCGACGGCGACGAAGCCCAATGGAGATCCGTCAATAACCGCGGAAACAAGCCCCCAGCCAAGGTGCCGGAAGTCGCTACCAGGAATCCATAAGTTCGCAACAGAAAACTCATAAACCAGAAAACATAAGCTTACGTCCTGAAGGACGATTTTGAAAATCACAACTTTCATACACGCCTAGGCGGAAACATCTAGCTTTGACGTTTTAGTCGGAAAACATACACGATCGAAAAATGAACAACGAAAGGAGGTAAAAGACTCAAAGAGTGAACCATATGCTTTGTTTCATTGATCATGTATTATAACTATTACAAAGTATGTAATACGGAAAATTTTCTAAGCGTGGAAAGGACGTAGCTGTGCTATATTCCAGGGATGGTCTGTTTCATCGTAGATGTCATCCGGCTCCTCTCGTTTGCGTTTCCGGTACCAATTGGCAGGTCTATCTTTTAACTCATGGAAATCAACGAGGTAGTAAGATCCATTGTGCAACACTTTGCTGATGACGAAAGGTCCTTCCCATGGAGATTGCAACTTATGCTCTTTCACCTGCCGAAGGCGGAGGACCAAGTCACCTTCCTTAAACGAGCGGTTCTGAACTCGACGACTATGGTAGCGTCGGAGTTTCTGCTGGTACATGGTGGAACGTTGGTCAGCTAGATTCCGAGCCTCTTCGATTAGGTCCACAGATAACTGTTGAGCCTTGTCGGCAGTTTCTTCATTGTAGGCGGAAACTCGCGGGGAATCATGGATGATGTCGGAGGGGAGCACGGCTTCAGATCCGTAGACTAGGAAGAAAGGCGTAAACCCAGTTGACCTATTAGGGGTAGTTCGTAAACTCCACATAACATAATCTAACTCCTCAACCCAAGCTCCGGCTGCACGTCGCAGTGGTTCTTCAAGGCGAGGTTTGATTCCGGCTAGTATAAGGCCATTGGCTCGTTCGACCTGACCGTTGGATTGTGGATGAGCCACAGATGCAAGGTCAAGCCGGATCTCTACGTCATTGCAATAATCCTTTAGTTCTCCCTGTGCAAAGTTCGTGCCATTGTCTGTGATTATGATGTGTGGGATGCCGAATCTCGTTACGAGGCTGCACACAAATTTTAGTGTTGTAGCACCATCAGCTTTTCTCACTGGCTTTGCCTCGATCCACTTACTGAACTTGTCAATAGCGACCAAGAGGTACTCAAAACCGCCAGGAGTTGATTTCTTTAATTTTCCGACCATATCGAGCCCCAGACCGAGAACGACCAAGTGTTAGGGATGGTATTCAGCTCCTAAGCCGGAGCGTTTGGTTGAGTAGTATAGTACTGACAACCTCGACAGGTTTTCACTATCTTCTCAGCATTTTCTTTAGCTGTTAACCAGTAAAAACCTTGCCGGAAAGCTTTTGCAACGAGGGACCTGGGAGCGGTGTGATGCCCACAATCCCCTACATGGATCTCTCTGAGGATTTCAATGCCATCTTGATTTGAGATGCACTTCATAAATACCCCATTTGCACTTCGTTTGTAGAGCTGTCCATCAACGATTATGTATGATCTTGCTCGTCTGATGACCTGTCGTGCGAGGACTTCGTCCTCCGCCAACTTTTGGTCGATGAGGTAGTCCAGGAAAGGTCGGGTCCAAGCCGGAGTGATGACCATCACTTCCTTAGCCAGAGACACTGTCACGTTTGGGTTTTCCGGGTTAGCGCCCTTCACCGAGGGTGTTCGTAGATGCTCAAGGAAAGTTCCAGGCGGAATGGGTTTCCTGCCGGATCCGAGCTTCGACAGCATATATGCCGCTGTGTTGTCATCTCTCCTGATACTTGACTTCATATCCGAGGAAGCATTTGGCGATCTTGTCAACTTCGTCTATGTAAGCCACCAGATGGAGTTTCTGGCGTTCCAGGTTCCGGCTACTTGTTGTGTGCCACTAGGTCGGAATCTCCGCAGCATATGATGTGCTTGATCCCAATCTTCTTGGCGATGCGCAGACCATGTAGTAGAGCCTCGTATTCCGCCATATTGTTTGTAACTTTGAAGTGAATCTGCAGGACGTACTGCAGTTCTTCTCCGGTAGGTGACTTCAGGATAACTCCAGCCCCCGAGCCTTGATGTTGCTTGGATCCGTCAAAATTCATGACCCATGCTTCAGGTTCCGGCACAGGTGTGCCTTCTGGCGCTTTAGTCCAATCAACGAATAAATCCGCCAATACTTGGGACTTGATCGAGGATCTGGCTTTGTAGTTGATGTCGAAGGCAGAGAGTTCTATGCCCCACTTTGCTACGCGCCCTGTTGCGTCGGAGTTGTTGATGATGGCTGACAATGGAGCTTTGCTCACGACTGTCATAGGATGCTCCTGGAAGTAGTGTCTCAGCTTCCGGCTACCTAGGAATACGCCATAGGCTAGCTTCTGAAAGTGAGGATATCTCTGCTTGGATTCTGTTAGTACCTCGCTAATGTAATAGACTGGTCTTTGGACTCCGTACTCATGATCTTCTTCCTGTCGCTCCACCATGATTACGAGGCTGATGACCATGTTGTAGGCCACCAGGTAGAGGAGCATAGGCTCTGACTCACTTGGAGCTGCCAAGATGGGTGGGGAGGAGAGTATGTCCTTCAACTCCTGAAGTGTCGCGTCTGCTGCGTCATCCCAGACAAATTTGTCTGTTTTCTTCAGCAATTTGTATAAGGGTAGTGCCTTCTCGCCAAGACGGCTAACGAATCTACTGATTGCTGCAACACAATCAGTTAATCGTTGCACATATTTGAGACAAGTTGGCCTCTTGATGTTCAGGATAGCCTTGATTTTATCCGGATTAACCTCAATGCCTCTATGAGAGACGATGAAGCCAAGGAGTTTTCCAGCTGGCATGCCAAAGACGCACTTCAGCGGATTCAACATCATATTGTACCGCCGGAGATTCTCAAAGGTTTTCGTGAGGTC
>NC_061510.1:76320427-76336582 GCF_022539505.1 Lolium rigidum
GAAATTAGGGGGCAAAAATAACTCCAAGAAAGGAAACTTTTATTGTTCGTAGAGGATGACATGGGGGACCCATGAGCCAGCAGCTTACTCAACGTTTCAAAGGTGGCATGAGATCGAAAGAAAAAACGCAAGTGACCAAATATGAGGTGCCAAAAATAATCAAAGATTTATTGTACATAGAGGATGACATGCGGGTCCCATTTTGCGACAGCGGTCTCAATGTTTGAAATGCGGCTTGAGATCAAAAGAAAAAGAAAGTAGCTAGAAAGTAGGGGGTCAAAAAAAATCCAAGAAAAGAAAGTTGATGGACATAGAGGTTGACATGCGGGTCCCATGTGCCAGCAGCTTACTCAACGTTTCAAAGGGGCCAGGGGATCAAAAGTAAAAGGCAAGTGACGAAATATCAGGAGCCAAAAATCAAAGGGTGAAAAAAATCCAAGAAAACAAACTTTTATAGCACATAGAGGATGACATGCGGGTCCCATGAGCCAGCAGGTTCCTCAACGTTTCAAACGTGGCATGAGATCGAAAGAAAAAGGCAAGTGACGAAATATCAGGAGCCAAAAATAATTCAAGAAAAGAAACTTGATTGTACATAGAGGATGACATGCGGGTCCCATGTGTAAGCAGCTTACTCAACGTTTCCAAGGCGGCAGGGCATCAAAAGAAAAAAGGAAATAGACAAAAATCAGAGAGTGAAAAAAAACCATAGAAAATAAACTTTTATAGCACATAGAGGATGACATGCGGGTCCCACGAGCCAGCGAGGTTCCTCAAAGTTTCAAACGTGGCATGAGATCGAAAGAAAAAAAGGCAAGTGACCAAATATCAGGAGCCAAAAATAATCCAAGAAAAGAAAGTTTATTGTACGTAGAGGATGACATGCGGGTCCCATTTTGCAGCAGCGGTATCACCGTTTGAGAGGCTGCACGGGATCGAAAGAAAAAGGCAAGTGACCAAATATCGGGAGCCAAAAATAATCCAAGAAAAGAAATTTTATTGTACGTAGAGGATGACATGCGGGTCCCATTTTGCAGCAGACGGTCTCAACGTTTCCAAGGCGGCACAGGACCAAAAGAAAAATGAAGTAGCCGTAAATCGGGGGGTGAAAAAAATCCAAGAAGAAAGATTTCAATTGGGCTGCATCCGGACATCCGGGCTTTCGAACTATCCTGCTTGGCCTTTTGACTCGTACAATTTCAGCCCACTCCAAAACAGGAAAGTTCCGAATGTTCTAAAAAACAGGAAAGTCCTATGCTTCGCAAAGACAAAAAAACAAGGAGATTCAACATATAAGTTTGTTTATGTAAAAATAAAGATTTAATTATCCGTTTGAAATAGCTCAGAGCGCAATACATTGTTTATTGTCTCGCAAAATAATCAAGATATCATATGTTTCTTGTACGGGGAGGCCGACATCGGGGACCCATGAGCCAACAGCGTCGTCAACGTTTTAAAGGCGGCAGGGGATGGAAAGAAAAAATAAACCAAAAATCTGTTGGTAAAAAATCCAAGAAAAGAAACATTTTCGTTCTGAGAGGATGACATGCGGGACCCATGAGGCAGCAGGCATCCTCGGCGTTTATTGTTCATAGAGGTTGACATGTGGGACCCGTGAGCCGGCGGCGTCCTCAACGTTTTAAAGGCTGCGAGTGATCGAAAGAAAAAATAAGCCAAAAATCGTTTGGTCACAAAATCCAAGAAAATAAACATTTACCGTTACGAGAGGATGACATGCGGGACCCATGAGGCAGCAAGCATCCTCAACGATTCCAAGGCGGCAGGGGAAATATCCAGAAATTAATGAGGGGTTCAAAATAAATCTATCAAAGGAAACTTTTATTGTTCATAGAGGATGACATGTGGGACCGACCTGCCAACGAGCGTCCTCATCGTTTCGAGAGGGCGAGGAGATCAAAAGAAAAAGGCAAATAGCCGGAAATTAGGGGTAAAAAATAACTCCAAGAAAGGAAACTTTTATTGTTCGTAGAGGATGACATGCGGGACCCATGAGCCAGCAGCTTACTCAACGTTTCAAAGGCGGCATGAGATCGAAAGAAAAAGGCAAGTGACAAAATATCGGGAGCCAAAGATAATCCAAGAAAAGAAACTTTATTGTACGTAGAGGATGACATGCGGGTCCCATTTAGCAGCAGCGGTCTCGAGGTTTCAAATGCGGCTTGAGATCAAAAGAAAAAGAAAGTTGATTGTACATAGAGGATGACATGCGGGTCCCATGAGTCAGCAGACTTACCATACGTTTCCAAGGCGGCAGGGGATCAAAAGAAAAAGGAAATAGCCAAAAATCAGAGGGTGAAAAAAATAAAGAAAATAAACTTTTATAGTACATAGAGGATGACATGCGGGTCCCATGAGCCAGCAGGTTCCTCAACGTTTCAAACTTGGCATGAGATCGAAAGAAAAAGGCAAGTGACCAAATATGAGGAGCCAAAAATAATTCAAGAAAAGAAAGTTTTATAGTACATAGAGGATGACATGCGGGTCCCATTTAGCAGCAGCGGTATCAGCGTTTGAGAGGCGGCAGGGGATCAAAAGAAAAAAAGAAATTGCCAAAAATCAGATGGTGAAAAAAAAACCAAGAAAATGAACTTTTATAGTACATAGAGGATGACATGCGGGTCCCATGAGCTCGCAGGTTCCTCAACGTTTCAAACGTGGCATGAGATCGAAAGAAAAAGGCAAGTGAAAAAATATCGGGAGCCAAAAATAATTCAAGAAAAGAAAGTTTTATAGTACATAGAGGATGACATGCGGGTCCCATTTAGCAGCAGCGGTATCACCGTTTGAGAGGCGGCGGGGGATCGAAAGAAAAAGGCAAGTGAAAAAATATGAGGAGCCAAAAATAATTCAAGAAAAGAAAGTTTTATAGTACATAGAGGATGACATGCGGGTCCCATTTAGCAGCAGCGGTATCACTGTTTGAGAGGCAGCAGGGGATCGAAAGAAAAAGTCAAGTGACCAAATATGAGGTGCCAAAAAAAATCCAAGAAAAGAAAGTTTTATAGTACATAGAGGATGACATGCGGGTCCCATTTAGCAGCAGCTGTATCAACGTTTGAGAGGCGGCAGGGGATCAAAAGAAAAAGGCAAGTGACCAAATATGAGGTGCCAAAAAAAATCCAGGAAAAGAAAGTTTTATAGTACATAGAGGATGACATGCGGGTCCCATTTAGCAGCAGCGGTATCACTGTTTGAGAGGCAGCAGGTGATCGAAAGAAAAAGTCAAGTGACGAAATATGAGGTGCCAAAAAAATCCAAGAAAAGAAAGTTTTATAGTACATAGAGGATGACATGCGGGTCCCATTTAGCAGCAGCGGTATCACCGTTTGAGAGGCGGCAGGGGATCGAAAGAAAAAGGCAAGTGAAAAAATATGAGGAGCCAAAAATAATTCAAGAAAAGAAAGTTTTATAGTACATAGAGGATGACATGCGGGTCCCAGTTAGCAGCAGCGGTATCACCGTTTGAGAGGCGGCAGGGGATCGAAAGAAAAAGGCAAGTGACCAAATTTGAGGTGCCAAAAATAATCCATGAAAAAAAGTTTTATAGTACATAGACGATGACATGCGGGTCCCAGTTAGCAGCAGCGGTATCACCGTTTGAGAGGCGGCAGGGGATCGAAAGAAAAAGGCAAGTGACCAAATTTGAGGTGCCAAAAATAATCCAGGAAAAGAAAGTTTTATAGTACATAGAGGATGACATGCGGGTCCCGAGTTAGCGGCAGCGGTATCACCGTTTGAGAGGCGGCAGGGGATCGAAAGAAAAAGGCAAGTGACCAAATTTGAGGTGCCAAAAATAATCCATGAAAAGAAAGTTTTATAGTACATAGAGGATGACATGCGGGTCCCGGTTAGCAGCAGCGGTATCACCGTTTGAGAGGCGGCAGGGGATCGAAAGAAAAAGGCAAGTGACCAAATTTGAGGTGCCAAAAAAACTCCAAGAAAAGAAAGTTGATTGCACATAGAGGATGACATGCGGGTCCCATTTAGCAGACAGCGGTCTCAACGTTTCCAAGGCGGCAAGGGATCAAAAGAAAAAGGAAGTAGCCAGAAATCGGGGGTCAAAAAAATCCAAGAATAGAAAGAATTTTGGTTCATAGAGGATGACATGCGGGACCCATGATCCCGCATCGTAAACGGCTCGTTGAACGAGATGGCGCGATGTAGAAAAAAAACAATGCCAGAGAGGCTGCCATCGGGGCCCTACATCCCTCGGCGGTGCGGATTTGCGTTGACTCGGCCGGCGAACCCGAGATTTCGAGATGCACCACGTCCCGGGCCACCATACGCCACGTTTTGGCCGCTTTCGTCGGGCTAGGTGGCCTCAAAAACGAGAAAAAAAAAGTTTTGACATGCACCACGGAGGGACCAAAATCGTCGGCCATGGTACACCAGCAACCACGGCGCGACTTCAACTTCGTCGGCCATGGCAACTTTTCTTGTAGTGATAAATCCACTAAGCCGAAGAAAATGATTCCACTGAGCCAGAGAAAATAATTCCACTGAACCGGAGAAAATAATTCTACAGAGCCGGAGAAGATATATCCAGAGCCGAAGGAAAAGAAATTCACCAAGTAACCAAGTATATTTGTGGTGACGAAGTAATGGCGCAGCCCCCAGTGTTTGGATGAATTTGTTGTAATAATGTAATGGCGCAGCCCCGAGTATTCGGGTGTGGCAAAAGTAAATAATAATTAACTCTTGGAAGAGGAAACACTTAGCTTTTTATTGGATGTGGCGGAGTCGTCGTGGAAGTAGGTCGTCCGGCAGACGGAATCAACGAAGTGGACGCAACCGATGCAGTAGAGCCGTGCGGCGTTTAGCCGAAGTAATTTTCCTGGAGGAGTGGATCGTCGAGTTTGCGGTGGGTGAACCCCGAGCGAGGCGAGTGCATGTTGTTGGGTTCACAGCGGACGAGCCCCCGAGCATGCGACTGTACGCGACGAAGTGGTCGGAGCATGTTCCGATCTGGTGGTATTTCTGTCGGATGCCAAGTTCGCAACGGCGAGATGAATAGTTATCTACATACACGAGAATAGAGCACAAGGCAAACAAAATATATCTTTGTAAAATTAATTACGAGACGCAGTAGTATAGAAGAATACCACCTGATAATATTTCCTTGAAACGTGTGAGTTTCTTTCTTCTCCTTGGATGTAATAGTCTATGCTTCCTCCCGCGATGCATGCAGGACATTGGTTCTCTGGTTGATTCACGTGAAGTTTTTTTTTCTTTTTTTTTTCTTGTTGGGACTTGGTCCTTCGCTTCCTTTTCTGCGATGATGCCGTCGTCTCTTTTTTAATCAGCTGCCTGGAGCCGTACGTAACGCGGGTACGCGCGCGTGATTGGACTTTGGAAGAAAATAGCTGCACGCTTCTAGACAGGACTCCATCTCGACTGCTTTTTTGCTGCACGGCTTACTCGTAGTTCCAAATCGCTGCTGCTCTCTTTCTTTTCCAGTATCGATCTTCGTATCATGCTGTGATCCGGTCCGAACTTCCAAACGCACGGGTGCTGTGATGGTGTAGAGCCCCGGGCGATGTCTTGGTTGATGGTGCATTGTTTCGGCGCAGGTCCGATGATCCTTTCTTTTTCCAAGTTGCGATCTAGACATGGTTGATGACGACGGATCTCAACTTCTTTTTCTTGACTTCAATCTCGCCGATGATGTTGATAATGAATTCGACGGATCTCGCCCGGATGACAAAATCCAGTCGTCGCGATTCCCACAGACGGCGCCAATTGACGAGGGATCACCTCGGCAATGCCTACGGATTGTAGACTAGGGTTTCGGGAAAGAGCGACGATGGAGATTCCGGGGACGAGATTAGGCACACGACGTACCCAGCTTCGGGTCCCCTCGGTGGAGGATCCCTACGTGCTGCTAGCAATCCTCTATATGATCATAAGTATGTTTACGTGGTGCCGCCGTAGCGGAGTTATGTTGTCTATCTCTTCGCCTCCTTCTTTTGGGTGCCCTGGCTAGCTTTATATATGCAACCAGCCTAGGGTTTTACAAGAGTCCTAGTCGACTACTTCTTCGGGTTGCCTTGTTGGGCCTTCTCCATATTGGGTCTTCTCCATATTGGGCCGAGCCAGGTATACTAATAATGGGTACCCGAAGGGTATGCCCATGTCAGCAAGTCAAGCATATCATAAATCTTTTTAGGCATAACAGAAATACTTGCACCAAGATCACATAAAGCATTACACTCAATGTCATTGAATTTCATTTTAATGATGGGCTCCCAACCATCTTCTAACTTCCTAGGAATAGAAGCTTCAAGTTTTAATTTCTCTTCCCTAGCTTTAATGAGAGCATTTGTAATGTGTTTTGTAAAGGCTAAATTTATAGCACTAGCATTGGGACTTCTAGCAAGTTTTTGTAAGAACTTTATAACTTCAGTAATATGACAATCATCAAAGTCTAAACCATTATGTTCTACAGCAATGGAATCATTGTCACCAATATTTTGAAAAATTTCAGCAGTTTTATCACAAACAGCTAGCTTCAGAGTAGCCAGCAATTTTGTGCGCTTTGCACTAGGAGTAGAAATATTGCCAACACCAATTATTTTACCATTAATAGTAGGAGGTGCAGCAACATGTGAAGAATTAACATTACTAGTGGTGGTAATAGTCCATACTTTAGCTACATTATTTTCTTTAGCAAGTTTTTCTTTTTCTTCTCTATCCCACCTAGCATGCAATTCAGCCAACAATCTAATATTATCATTAATTCTAACTTGAATGACATTTGCTGTAGCAGAAAATTTTGTATCATTGTCCTCAGGTTTAGCAGCCATTTTATTAATTAAAGAAGATTGTGATTCAGACATATATGAGATTCGCTTTTCAGCATTTGTAAGTTTAGTTTGCAAACCAGAAATTTTCACATTTAAATTTTCAAGTTGATTTCCTATATTTTTCAACAAGGCAGATTGTTCATTCATAGTTTTAGTAAACAATTGATTTTGCTCATATTGAGATTGCATAAAGCTCTTAGTAGTTCTTTCAATTTCCAATATCTTTTCCTCATTAGGCAAAACAGATCTACCATAAGAATTATCATAACCACTACTATTATTAAAAGGATATGGCCTATAGTTGTTGTTGAAATTATTGTTCTTAATGAAATTCACATCAACAATTTCTTCTTGAGCAACCAATGAAGCTAAAGGAACATTATTAGGATCAATATGAGATCTACCATTTGCAAGCATAGACATAATAGCATCAATCTTATCACCCAAAGAAGAGGTTTCTTCAGAATTTACCTTCTTACCTTGAGGAGTTCTTTCAATGTGCCATTCAGATTAATTGATCATCATATCATCAAGTAATTTAGTTGCGGCGCCTAGTGGTGATGGACATAAAAGTACCTCCAGTAACTGAATCCAATAGGTTCCTCGAGGAAAAATTCAATCCTCGCATAAAAGGTTTGGATGATCATCCAAGTAGTCAGTCCATGGGTTGGGCAATTCTTTACCAAAGATTTCATTCTCTCCCATGCTTGAGCAACATGTTCATTATCAAATTGTTTAAAATTCATTATGCTACTTCTCAAAGATATAATCTTAGCAGGAGGATAATATTTACTAATAAAAGCATCTTTACACTTAGTCCATGAATCAATACTATTCTTAGGCAAAGAAAGCAACCAATCTTTAGCTCTTCCTCTTAATGAGAAAGGAAAAAAATTTAGTTTTATAATATCACCATCTATATCCTTATACTTTTGCATTTCACAAAGTTCAACAAATTTATTAAGATGGGCAGCAGAGCATCATCGATACTAACACCGGAAAATTGCTCTCTCATAACAAGATTCAAGAAAGCAGGTTTAATTTCATAGAATTCTGCTGTAGTAGCAGGTGGAGCAATAGGAGTACATATAAAATCATTATTATTTGTGCTAGTGAAGTCACACAACTTAGTATTTTCAGGAGTACCCATTATAACAGTAGTAAAAGTAACTAAGCAAATAAAGTAAAGACAAGTAACTAATTTTTTTGTGTTTTTGATATAGAGAACAAGACAGTAAATAAAGTAAAGCTAGCAACTAATTTTTTGTGTGTTTTGTTTAAGTGCAGCAAACAAAGTAGTAAATAAAATAAGGCAAGACAAAAACAAAGTAAAGAGATTGGAAGTGGAGACTCCCTTGCAGCGTGTCTTGATCTCCCGGCAACGGCGCCGAAAAGAGCTTGATGCGCGTAGATGTACACGTCCGTTGGGAACCCCAAGAGGAAGGTATGATGCGCACAGCAGCAAGTTTTCCCTCAGAAAGAAACCAAGGTTATCGAACCAGTAGGAGCCAAGAAGCACGTGAATTTTGTTGGTGGAGGAATGTAGTGCGGCGCATCACCAGTGAAACCGGCGCCAACGTGGAACCTGCACAACACAATCAAAGTACTTTGCCCCAATGTAACAGTGAGGTTGTCAATCTCACCGGCTTGCTGAAAACAAAGGATTAAGCGTATCGAGTGGAAGATGGTGTTTGTTTGCAAAGAACAAGTAAAAGCAGTAGAATGTATTCAGATGTAAAAGAATGGACCGGGGTCCACAGGCTCACTTGAGGTGTCTCTCCAATAAGATAACTAACATGCTGGGTGAACAAATTACAGTGCAAGCAATTGACAAATAAAGATTCAATACATATCAACGATGATTACTATGTGATTTAATCAGGGCATTACGACAAAGTACATAGACCGCTATCCAAGCATGCATCTATGCCTAAATAATCCACCTTCGAGTTATCATCGGAACCCCTTCCAAGTATTATGTTGTAAACAACGTGATAATTGCATTAAGTATGGTGCGTAATGTAATCAACACAAATATCTTTAGACAAAGCATCAATGTTTTATCCCTAGTAGCAACAAAGACATCCACAACCTTAGAACTTTCTGTCACTGTCCCAGATTTAATGGAGGCATGAACCCACTATTGAGCATAATTACTCCCTCTTGGAGTTACAAGTATCAACTTGGCCAGAGCCTCTACTAGCAACGGAGACCATGCAAGAACATAAACAACACATATATGATAGATTGATAATCAACTTAACATAGTATTCTCTATTCATCGGATCTCGCCAAACACAACATGTAGCATTACAGATAGATGATCTTGATCATGTTAGGCAGCTCACAAGATCTAATACAATGAAAGCACAAGCGGAGAAGACAACCATCTAGCTACTGCTATGGACCCATAGTCCAAGGATGAACTACTCACGCATCAATCGGGAGGCGGGCATGATGATGTAGAGCCCCTCCGATGATGATTCCCCTCTTCGGCAGGGTGCCGGAGGCGATCTCCTGAATCCCCCGAGATGGGATTGGCGGCGGCGGCCTCTCAATAATGTTTTCCGTATCGTGGCTCTCGGTACAGGGGGTTTCGCGACGGAGGCTTTAAGTAGGCGGAAGGGTAGGTCAGGGGGCCACACGAGGTGGCGACACAACAGGCCGGCGCGGCCCAGGCCCAGGCCGCGCCGCCCTAGCGTGTCGTCGCCTCGTGGCCCCACTTTGTTCCCTCTTCGGACTTCTGGAAGCTTCGTGCAAAAATAGGCCCCTGGGCGTTGATTTCGTCCAATTCCGAGAATATTTCCTTACTAGGATTTCTGAAACCAAAAACAGCAGAAAAACAGCAACTGGCACTTCGGCATCTTGTTAATAGGTTAGTGCCGGAAAATGTAAAATAATGCTGTAAAGTATGTATAAAACATTCAAGTATTGTAATAAAAGTAGCATGGAACATAAGAAATTATAGATACGTTTGCGACGTATCATCGATCTAAACTAGACCCATGCCCATCACCCTTATCGGGCACATCTGTGACCCATGATCTTACCCATGGGTAAGGAATGAGACCCATGCCCAAACCCATCGGCAACCCAACCCTATCGGGCAACCCATCTGGTAGAAAAATGGAGAGTTTGATGATATTTAAGCTTAGTAGTATAAATAATTTATCATGCCAGTGGCTAGCTTGCGCATTTTCCATATAAAAATTTAAGATGCGTCTAGTATTCTGGTGAGGTAGCAAGAGCTTCGTTCTAACTAAGTGAAGGCCATCTCCTGTATTTTATAGACTTGTGAATGTATCCATCTCTCTACATGGTCGAGGTGGTACTAAAGTTTCCGTGTTCATGCGTCAGTGACTGATGCGTGATGAGCGGCCATGCTATTTTTCTATGGGCCGTTGGCTACACTATGGGGCCTTTATTCCTTAGAACACATCATCATATTGTTGGGCTGCCAGGATAAAGAGTGGTGTTCCTGTTCATGACTTTGTGAGTGCAAGTAGTACTAATCTGCACATGTTTGGTGCCTAGATACAAGAGCTATGTGTGTAAACGATGTATACTGTGTACATGTATAATATATGTGTACCATAGCTCACGTATCATAAAAAATAATACAATTATTTTAATTAGGAATATTAATCGGGTGATCCATCGAGCAACCCGTGGGCATAGATTGATACCCATGCCCGACCCACTACTAACCGGGTTGCCCATGGATCGTCTTCATGTGCGAACATTGGGACCCATACCCTACCCATTCGGGTCGGGTGCCCATGAGCAGACGTACCCATGGGTCGAATTGCCGGCTCGACTAGTAACATGACGGAACAAAGCACTCATTAGTGTGAACGCGCAGTATAGGTGGGCGAGAGAATCCAGCACAGGCACGCGCAGCCCATGAAAGCGACCTGACACCGCTTCCTTACGTACAGAGGACCCACAACCGATTTTACAAGTTTTTTCGGTCGACCGACGCCTAGCTAATACGGGTAAAAATTGTGCCATCAGCTAATACAATGGAAGAATGGTCTTTGTACCTTTAAATAACTCTAGTTGATACAATGAGTCTACAACTCAGAATGTATTTATTATCTACCTAGTCCATGTACAAGCGATCCAAACAACGGATATTCTAATCTGAGTAATAGATAAAAAAGTAATGATACATACAACAGAGTAAGAAATATGAGCGAATGCATTAAAAGAAGAGAACTCAGGGGCCTATAGATTCCTCACCCTAAAGTTCGCTAGTGAGGGAGAGGTGAAGAGAAATAGCTAGGAGAGTTAATGATGAAGAATATTTCTAATCCATGTTTGAAACCGATTATACTAGATCATTAGAGCATTACTTCAAATCTCTTTTATATATATTTCAAATCCAATGCATAGTGTTAGCCCCAAAATTTGAATCTTACCGATACCTAACACTTTTGATTTAGGCTTCTTCTGCAATCTATGGACGACGCCAAGTGTAATATATTCTATGCATGGGTGCAAAATACCATGAGAATGCATGTTGCCATGTTTAGGGGAATTTGAAACTCTTCTCGAGAGCTAGCTGTTGTGCGTGTCATGTGTATATAAAACGTATTATACGAAATCCATTCTCTATATATTAGCGTAGAGCTCACACGTAAGACAACAACTAGTGAAAGAGTTTTATATGGTTGGGGGCACAATGTTCGGTAGTTTTGAACTTGGACGGAGTAATTCGTAAAAAAAAAAAAAGGACGGATTGGCCAAATGATTTTGCTAGGTGGTAGCTAGCGGCACACGCGC
The DNA here is from genome assembly GCF_022539505.1 of Lolium rigidum. Classification (NCBI taxonomy): domain Eukaryota; kingdom Viridiplantae; phylum Streptophyta; class Magnoliopsida; order Poales; family Poaceae; genus Lolium; species Lolium rigidum. Next base: position 76,332,037 of record NC_061510.1, read on the forward strand.
GCGATCTTGGTCCGTGGTGATCACGCTAGGTCGACGACCCCCACATCCAGCACGTGTGAATCTTGTCGGGTCAGCCCCACTCAGTCAGCTCTGGAATTTGCCGTGACGGCCGTGGAGACGTACGTGCTTGCTCGATCCATCGCACAAGTTCAAATTTGGACAGAAGCCATATGAAGCAGCCCCTGTCGTTGCCGTTGCGTCAGTGCTCCCCCTCTCTGGCCTCTGCCAATAATAAGTTCAGAAACGTGACTGCCTGTGTGCCGCTGCTCGATCGGCTGCTCCACATGCATGCGCGCGTCCAACTCGAACCAGCCAGCCAGCGCCGTTGCACCGTCGGTCGGCAGCTAGCAGCGCAGGCGGGTGTCGCCGTTTTGAACTGGCCGCGGCCAGAGCGCGCGCGCTGCCCGAGACGACAGAGGACGGAGGACCTGCGCCGAGCCGAGCCGGCAGCACAGCAGCGCACGGGTTGGATTAAATCGGGACGGAGGAGGGTCCCGCGTGTCACTGGCCATGGACGAGCCCGAGGCAGGGTGACACGGCCGCGCACCGAGGCCATGTCCCTGACTACGGCCGGCTCGAGCCAGCGGCCGGCCACGATTTTTAAATCTTGGTATCCTGGGTACCGCAGTCGCAGTCGCAGCCCGGCTCGGCTCTGCGTCTCTGTCTGGCTGACTGCATGGCGGCAAGGCAGTGCTGCTAGCTGCGCGACGGCCGCGTCTCAGAGCAATTTCAATAGTGTAGCCAGCTGCTGGCTATAAGCCATGTGATATGTCATCTATAGCTAACTTAGAGTCAACGTATACAATAGTGAGCTTTACAAATATAGTACTTTATCAATGTATGGTCTACCTTTCACTCTCACAAAGTGTCTAGGAGCACGTGCTAGAGCTGGCTCTTAATATAAGAGCCCACTCTTTTTCTCTCTCCTCCTCTTTCTCCTCCAACTAAGCCATAATATACTATTTTAATGCTTATAACCAGCTGACTAGGACTTGTTGTACTTGCTCTCACGAGACTCCCGGCGCCGGCGTGGCACACACGTGGAGCGCGTACGTACACGTGTACGTTGCCGTGCACCGGAATCGATCTAGCCTTTCCTGCTTCTCGACTCCGAAAGTCTCCATCCGAGTAGGCCTGGCGCTGTACCGGTCTAGCTAGCTAATGTGAGAACGGAGAATCTAGTCTAGCTACCTTTTAGGGGTGACGCATGTTCCATCGGTAGTAGTACGGTCTATGGAGCGCATGCATAGTTGATGAACAAATGATTGAATGCCCGATTGTGCATAGTCTCTGTTTGGTGCCATATGTGATGTTGGCTCACGCGAGACCAGACAATCAATTGCCTTCCACGGCATCGCCCTTTCGTACCTGACGGAACATCGTAGTTTGCAATATGCTGAGTGTAAAATACGTGACTACTCCTAACTGGCAGTACTTCATCCTCAAGAACGACTATGATTCAGAACACACCAGTAGGTCTTCCGCGTCTCCCAGGCGGCGGCGGAAAAGTTTTTCCTGCTCCGATCTCCGGCGTCTGTGTTGGACCCCTTTCCTTCCGCTTGCCGCTCCGGCGGTACGAGGGAGGGGGACCCCGTTTTTTGCATGGTACTTAGGGCTAGGAGTTTCCTGACATGACGCGCCGTTGGGGTGGTGGGAGTGGCGCTCGGGCAAATAAATCTGCCTCAACTCTTCTCCCACGCCGGCGCTGTTCTTCATGGCGACGTCTCGGAGTGGGTGTCACTGTGTGCTTGCCGATCTTTCAAATCGGTGGCTTTAGGGTTCATGGATGGTGTCGGCGAGGCGGCGGCGACGACTCCATCAGATGGTTTTTTTCCTCCTATTCTGTCCCCGTTGCTGCGGCGTTGTTTCCGACGCCAAGGTGGAGCAGAGAGGATTCGTCCAGGAGTACGTGCAGACGGTGGTCTGCACTGGTGACAGCTGGAAGATGGTGCACCTTGTGGTGGGTTCATGGTTGAAGGCTGATGGTTCTGGTTCACTACTCCGACATCGTCGTGCGTGGGTGCTAGTGCTGAAGTTCGATGGCGTGTCCAGGGACATGCTGCCCTGGTCTGATTCTTTCAACGACAATGGTTTGTCCTATGGCAAACTACATTGGAGGTCCAAAAAGCTGATGATCAGCGATGGAGCCGCGTCGAGCTCAGGTGAAGAGGAGATCTGTCCATTTTTTTCCTTGGTGGCTGCTACGGTGGTGCCGAAGAAGCTGGAAAGGCGTTGGTTTGTCACATAGGTTTATCCTATCTTTCCAGATCTGTAAGATCGGTGTATAGCTACTTTGTATCTCGTCCTTTATTTATCAATGAGAATCGTATTACCATGCAAAAAAAAGTACTTCATCCTCGAGAGTCTGTTTGGTCGCTCGCATGGGCATGGTTTTTTTTTTCGTTTCTGGGTTTTGGCCCACCATCTGCTGCATCAGCAAAAAATTGTGTTTGGGACTTTGGGCCTATTTTCTCATTACGATTAGTTGTTGACAACGTTTTAGCTGCATGAAGACGTCATTTGAGCCTACTTTGGTTGGTTGACAAAATATCAGGATTTTGGGAGCGCCGATACAACCCGCTTGTTTGCGAGGTTGCATATGGCCCATTATGGTCACCTCACACATCTACTTGCTAGGCTTACCATCTATCAGTGCAGGGTTAATTAGGGTCTTACACGCTTAGTACATACGATCACGATGCTTACAAGAATATCAACTACATGACCTAGATCACTAGTCTGACGATGACGAAGTCCTTGAGCCTACTTGATTCGCCATGACATGCGATCTTTGGCGCTCCATGTTCTTCGATCTTGGGAACGGCATGTCCTGCAATCTTGGGAGGTTTATAGTAGCCTAACTGTTCTGCTAAGAACTTGAAGTACGCTTCTTATGCCTTGTCTCTCGTCTTGAACTCATTGTGGCGGTTCCCCGTGTGACCACTCACTTGTAGGGTAACATCATGCGGACTTGTGTAGATTCCAGACACTTCCCCGTAGAACACCACGTGCCAGTTATATTTCTACAAAGGTAGAACACAAGAACTAAATTAAGCACGCTTGCTCATATAAGCAAGAGATAATGGCGAATATAGTTAAGAACATAAGGTAATTAACATAAGCATGCATGATAATATAGGCAAAAGCATAAGAGTTGTTCATCCTACCAGCTAGTGTGATCTTACTAACGATCACAGTAGCTACTATGGTGTCATCCTACCACCACTTCAAAAGAGGGTGTAATACTACCACCTGCAGCACCGCAAGTTCAGCAACATGTGAGGGTTTAGTATATACCACTTCACACTATATACAAACCTTGGTATCAGTGTTCATCGCGTCCTAGCTACTTCGAAAATATACAACCAACATCTGAAGGCAGCACTACACGTAGTAGTGCTTGGTGGGGAAGGTCCTCAACCAGAGCTATCTATGGTCCCCAGCCATCTAAACAAAGTTTTTCCCCTGGGCCCTGTTGTCGAAGAGGTGGCTCAAAGCCACCATCTTCGCCTCTGCATTGAATCCAGTGGCATCCATGACTACAGAGTAGAGGCTCGGGTTTACGTCGGGAGGGGTGGAATTTGTGATGGCCACCGCCTTGACGGCTTCGGTCATGATGCTCATGCTGATGTCGTCCTCATCTCCCAATACCAACCTCTTCCTCTTTCTACCAGGGTCAACAAATGTCTTACCATGAACACCATAACCACTAGCGGCAGCACTAGCATCAGTTGTAGGAGAAGGAGGCTAGCATAGTCGTCATCAATTGGGATGGTGCCAGAGTCGTGGGTGTCAATGTAGTCAGGGTAATGATGGCCAAGAGGCTCACTGTAGCCCATGGAAATTTTGGTAGTGGCTAGGACGAAGGAAAATATCCGCTGCACCTGGGAGTAGTTGTTAATGGCCTTGTTCAGGTACTCGGTGTCCTTGGGGTGTTCCTAAGACATGGAAGAGTTGGTTAGTTGTTGCAGGGTACACAAGATTAATTAGCTCAGCCAGCAAATTGTGAAAATGTGATAAGTGTTTGTACTGAGACATGGTCTTTGTAGTGCTCGTCCCAAGATAATGGTGTGGGTGTCCTCATCTGATTGTGCACTGCTAAGGTCTCTAAGCTTGGAGACCTTGATCCACCTTGCTCTCCACTTGCGGAGGTGGTTGTACCCCTGCCGTGAAGACACCTTTGACCCACAATAATCATGATCCTTCTTGGCTGCATTGTTCAGATACACCTCTTTGAACCCTTTTTCAGTCCTCACTCTACTATTGATGATCTCGCACAACTTTTTTAGCACAAAGGTAGACAAGAAGGGAGACCACTTCATAGTGAGCTTTTCTAGCCTTGATCATCTTCTGCTTTACAAGACACGAGCAACGTGTTCATCCTAGTCGACCAGATCATATCAGAACGTAAGTCTACATTGCCCGGATCGGAGAGAATCTCCTCTCTCTAAGGGTATGTGAGCGAAAACATAGATGCGTTCAACTGCCTGGATCTCAGGAACGTTTGTCTCCTAAGTGTCGATCAGGGCATGTGCGAAGGCCCCAT
>NC_061510.1:76336682-76365007 GCF_022539505.1 Lolium rigidum
GGGTGATCTCGGAAGAATCAGCGCCGGAAGCTTGGCTAGAGCTACCGGCATCTTGTTCTTGGACGCTATCAGTTTCCATCTGCGCTAGATCTGCGCTGACCCCGTCAGATGTGGGATCTTCCGGGTTACTGGAGGAAGAAGTGGAAAGGTATTGTTCGGAAGACATTCAGATTTGAGAGCTTCCGGTATCTACTCGGAAAAAAAAATTCCCCAAGAACTACCCCCGCGAGAAGATCTACGAAAGAGAGAAAAAGCAAAGAAAAGGAAAGGATAAATACGTTTTCAACTCAAGATCTGAACTGCAAGCAAAAGAGGAGAAAACACGAGTAAGGCCTAACCTGGGGCGGCAGAGTCGCAAAGGGAGAGGTTCGCCGACGTTTGGGCGAGCTTGCTGTAGGCAGAGAAGTCCGGCGACGGCGAGGCGGAGAAGGGCTTGAAGGAGCGCCAATGTCGCGGCCGAGAAGAAGGCGCCACAAAGGTTCTTCCCGCGGCGAAGTCCGGCGGCGTCCGGCGGTGCGCTGGCGAAGATTTGCTCGGCGGCGGAACTTAAGCAAGCAAATGGAGCGGCGGAGGCGTACGAACAAGGAGCAGCAGTGCGCAAGGAACGGGAGAATGCGAAGAAGATGAAGGAGAAGGGGCGGTTTGCCCTTATAAAGAAAAAGAGGTGGGCTGAAAAACCGCCGAACCGTAGCGGTTCAGCCCGTGGGCCGCGACGGTTCGCCCCGCGAATCGCCACGTGGCGCGATGATACACGCGCGGAAGAGAAGGGCCACAGGGAGGCACACACGGATCCGGAGAAGTGGTTGGGATCCGCTGTGGATCAATTAATGCACGTGCGGAAGCCGAACGGAAGTGACTACTGACACTGGCGCGTCAGTCACAGTGCGCATGTCACTGACAGGTGCGGGACCCGATATATTCTCGACTTCGCCGAGGAAGTGTTAAATTAACAAGATGCCGGAAGATAAGCAGCCGGAGAATGCCTTGCAAAGAAAAAGGGCATAAGTCCGGGCAAAGATGCCGGAGCCAAGCAGAGTGCCGGAAAAATTAAACCGGTATACAAGAACGTTGGAATCTGGCATGGTCTGTTGGATAGAATCCGCCAGACTATACCAGCTTCGGGGACTAATGTTGGGGGGATGACCCCCGGTATGCCAAAGGCATGCCAAACCGGATGGTCTTATCCTTCAAGATACCGGTTTAATATTTATACCGGAGCTCAAAGACCAGAGTTTGGCTAAGTAAGCTAAACCGGTATCCCCAAGAGGGGTATACCGGAACCGGGAAGGAAAGATACCGGAGCACCGGAAGGAAGAACATGTCGGCTGGCTGGTCAAAGATTCCATCAGGAGCTAAAAGACAAGGATGAGCTAAGCAAAGTAGCTTTAAACGAAGGCCTGAAGACAAAGAAGAGGATGACGGCCAAAGAAGCCGGAGGACGTCAGCCGCCCTGTTTAAAGAAGACCCCGGCGTCATCTATGATTAAAGTAGCTTTATAAAGTATCTTTGTAAAGTAGTTTGTCTAGTCAAAGATCCCATTAGGGTTTCTTGTCCTGTAAGCCACCCTCTCCCCTATATAAGGAGAGGGGGCAGCCTCTTTCATACGCGCGGAGCAAGAGAGAAGATAGAGAGGGAACCTTGTAAGCTTAAACCTGTAACCTGTGGAGATCAACGAAGATAGTGATCTAGCGTGAGTTCTTCCATGTGTCTTTCTTCTTCAACCTCTGGCCTTGGCCAAGTTCTTGAGGAAACCATCCGGAAGTTCGTCCCTTCTAGTCACAAACCCTCCCCCGAATCCTCTAGCGTCCATTCGGCCCCAAGATAAGCCATCCTATGGCATCTGTTTGTTCCCCACGACGACAGCGGAAGAACAAGGAAGTGAGGGAGAACTACAAGGCCATGGACCCAGTTTCTTATTCCGCTATCCGCTTGAAGAACTGGTATGAAGATGTCCCAAGGGATGAAGAGATAGAGGGCAGGAGATACTGGTGCATTGAGCAGGAGTTCATCTACAAGGACGTCTATGAGCCCATGAAGAATCTGAGACCCATGCAAGCTATCAATGTGGACATTCTGGCTGTAAATGATCACTTTGAAGACACAATCTGGGTAGCTGGAAGGATGGGCTTGCTTGAGATCATGAAGATTCAATGTGACTATAGCCCAGATTTGGTGAAGCAATTCTTTGCCACTTTGGCAATCAGGAAAGATGAGGAACACACTTTGGAATGGATGACTGGCTCCACTCACTGCAGTGCCACTCTGCGCCAATTTGCTGGTTTTCTTGGAGTTCCTGTTGATGGGGGTCGTCGCCTTCATGGACCACAATAGACAGATAAGAATGCTCTTGTGCATCTCTATACCTCAGCGGGAAAAATTGGTCATGCTAAGGGGCTGCTTCCCATATACAGTCAGTTGCTTCGGTTCTTTCGGGCAACCATTTGCCCAAGTGGTGGTAACAATGATGCTCTCCGGGGAGCCCTTGTGGACCTTATGCACCTCAGCTATAAGTGTGCTCGTGATGTGGCGACCAACGAGATCTACACTCTTGATGTCATGGACTTTATCTTCCATGAGATCCATGATGCCATGGTCTCCCGGACCACCATACCCTATGCACCCTACATTCAGCTTCTCATCAACAACTCTGTGGCTGTGTGTGATGAAGACTTGAGTGGGTATCCTTTGGTGAAGCACAGTGTCAAGAAGGCCTACAAGCTTAAGCCAGTTTCTTCAGCTATACCTGCTCCTGACACTTTCATGGGTGATGCTCGTTCTAGTGGTTTTGCTCCTGCTCGTCATCCTGATGTCCCGGCTATGAGGAAGCAAGTGAGCCGGCTTAGTTGGTTTCAGCGTCACATCCTTCGCATGAACATTGAGTTCCATAAGGAGAACTATGCAGCTAGCCGCGAGCGTTCTCAGATTAAGCACACTCAGGCGGTTATTCTTCACAAGCTCAGTGGTGATCAAGGACCCCCGCCTCGGCCTCCAGCTCACCGGGGTTACGGTGGATGGCACTCGCACGGGTTCCATGGAGTGATCTTGATGATTGCCTTCAAAGGTCCAACACCTCTCGCCGCTCTCGGGATGCACCTGACACTGATGAGGAAGAAGAGGAAGCGGCATACGAGTCCGATGATGATGATGCCTCCGAGTGATTCCCATGGGACGAGTAGCATCGCGCTTGTCCCCTTTTTGGCGTTTCGATGCCAAAGGGGGATAAGTGTTCTATTAGGAACTATCTCGGGGATTTGCATGGTTTGGGCACAAGCATATGCGTTTACCATTCCTTTATTGCTTGTGTTCCCTCTTATTTGCACTATTTGCTTTGGTTGTGTCCCGTTTAAAACTATGTGCTATGTGGTGTGAGACATTGTTATGGTTTTCGGATTTCTATATGTTGAGATCAAGGATGCTATATTATGTGTGATGCTATATCTCCGTATCTTATATCTACACATGGGTATGATTTCGTGCATCCTATCTCAACTTCATATTTGTATATGTCTCGTGTTAGAGCTCATGATGGATACCTCTAGTGTTGAGGCACCTCAATCCTATGTGTTGTGTATTTGTATTCAAATGCAAATTACTTATATGCACACATGTAGGGGGAGTGCCTCTATGTTTTTGTCATCATGTTTGTCTCTATAGTTATTCTCTTGCAAATCCGTATATTGGCATCAAACACCAAAAAGGGGGAGATTGAAAGAACATCTCTCATATTATGTTTTGAGTGTTTGATGTCAATGTATGTGATACACTAATGTTTGTTTAAGTGGTACAGGGATTACATAGATATTTATTCATGTGTGTTGGATTTGATCGTCTGTCAAAAGTAATCAGAAAAAGTTGGCCGGGTCGGATAATCCGGGCCGGATATTGTTGAAATATCCGGCCCCCGATTTTGGCTAAGTCTCGAGGAAAAGCAGCGCAGTAGAGGGGCCGGATTTTTGCCCGGATATTGTCCCGGTATTGTACCAGGGCCGGAATATCCGGGCCGGATATTTTGGAAATATCTGGCCCCCTCGATTTTGGCTAAGGACCTGAAGATTTGCTTCTCGCATACGGGCACTGACATTTGGTCGGATAATGTCACGGTTTTGTCCCGAAGGCCGGATTTTCCGGGGGGCGGATTATCCGGCCCTTACTTAGGCCGGAATATCCGGCCCCCGAAGCTGCAACGGCTCAATTTTGAGGGGAGGTATAAATACCCCCTTCTTCTACCTTGGTTGCTTGCTCAATCATTACACAAGAAGTCTGCTAAGCCACCTCCATTAGAGCCACCTCAAGAAACTCAAGATTTGCAAGATCTCCTTCCTCCCCCAACCAAAGCTCTTGATCTTTGGAGATTCGAAGGAGAAGACACCGATCTACATCCTCACCGAAGCGTTTTTCATTTCCCCCTCTTATGCTTGAGGGCCCCCTTGCTAGTTTTCCTATTTGGATCCCTAGTTGTTGTTGTTGATGTATGCTTGTTGATTTGTTGTGTTGTTACAGATTTGGGAGCCTCCAATTCAGTTGTGGATGTGTGCCCCAAGAACCTTGTAAAGGCCCGGTTTCCGCCTCGAGGAAATCCCTTAGTGGAAGTGGGCTAGGCCTTCGTGGCGTTGCTCACAGGAGATCTGAGTGAAGCCTTCGTGGCTGTTGGTTTGGCACACTCCTCCAAACGTAGACGTACCTTCTTGCAAAGGAAGGGAACTACGGGAATCATCTCTGTGTCAACGCGTGCTACACTCTCGTTTACCTCTATCCCACTCTATCTCCTATATATTGCGTAGCTATATCGTGCTTAGTTGATAACCTTGTCATATAGGTAAATTCACTTAGTTGCATATCTAGAGAATTTACCTTTGTGTCAAACCTAAATTTAAAAAGAAGTAAAAATTGGTTAGCACCTATTCACCCCCCCCCCCCTCTAGGTGCGGCATACGATCCTTTCACCGTTCAATGTGTAAACCTACATCGTTCAATAACAGACCAAGAACTAGTTAATCGGTAACATTTCCATGCATATCCACAACATTGTATGCAGGAAAGACATGGACAACAACACATAAGTAACATTAATCATAGATCTACACAACGGCATGACACATAGATCTAATCCGGGCATCCTTTATGCACATTGAAACAAGAACTACACCAAGCCAGGGGCGGCACGTAGTGGAGGCCATACCGGGCCTTGGCCCAACCTTCTCTGTCAAATTCTTCAGGATTTGGTAAACAAATGGCCCACTACCACAAGTTGGCCCAGTCTTTAGATGTGTTGGCCCATCCTTAGTATTGCCCCACGATCTGCCACTGCACAAGCTAAACAGCTAATGCCACCTTTGATCTATCGCGACATTCTACAGATCAATCAGTACCAAAATTGTATATTAACTGTCTAGACTCACATTTACCCGAACATGTACTCAGATCTGCGTGTTCCTCCAAAATCTACCGTTCAAGGGTTTGAGAAATACTCACCTCCATCGGAGAAGAAGGCAACCACGACCTCGATGATGAGGCTGAAGACCGGGAGGCACCGACATCTGCCAGCTAGCGAAGAAGATGCTCCGCTTACCTGGTCATCAGTGAAGCACCCCGCCTAGACGAAAAACTCGAAGGGGGGAAATGGTGGCGTGGCATTTGGGCAGTGAGAGTAGCGATGGTATAAATTTGTTCGAATCGGCGGGAGGTGATAAAATTTCTCCCATCGTACTTTTCCTCTTTTCATCATCGCCGAGCTTGGCTCGCTGGAAATGCCAAAATTAAGCATGCCTTCTAAACCTATTTTTAGGCTGCTTTAAGAACCATGCGAGGCACGAACGCCGAAGCCCATGACGCACGAAACAGTCCACACTTGCTCAGCGGAGACGGAGAACACTCTTGCCAGATGCCAAACTCGCCCCAACTGTTTTGTGTGCTAGTTTATTGTTTGTTTCTGCCTCATGTGCCCAACACGCTACAAGGTAATGTAAATTGCTGCGACAGCAAACGTTTTTTTTTTGTAGTACTCTCGTTTTAAACAAACAAAAAAAGTTCTAGATCAAGTAGGAGCTCACCCAACTAGGGAAAAAAGAAGAAGCCTATATTAGGTGGACAAAAGCCATGCTGGACACGCCCTGATCTAGGAACAATGAAGATTAATGTCGATGCTATTTAAATCGTCACACACTCCAGTGGAGCGTCGGGCTTGGTGGCGTGAGATCACAATGGCCTCCTAATTGGAGGTCAGATTATCTTTTATGAGCAAGTCACAATCACTTTAGCCATGGAAGCACATGCAATCAGAGATGAAGCTTGCTTTTTGAAAAACTACCAAAAAAATTGAGATAGAGATAGATGCACACGAGGAGTTGAACATGATGGATGATCCTAGTGGCGGCAAATCTATAACTGCTAGCATATGCCACGAAGTAAAGAACATTAGTGGGTGTTTTTCTAGTCTTAAATTTTCTTTTGTGGGAAGGGTATCTAATGAAGCTGCCGATAGAGAGAGATAGATGCACACGAGGTGCTAAAGAGGCTAGTTGAGTTAGGAGGTGTATGTGGATTAATTTCACACCACTTTTCTTAGTACATATTCTTGTGAAGGATTGTAATCTCGCTATTTGAGTAATGAAGATCCTTATTCGTAAAAAAGGTGTTGATATATTTTGTTATAACCTTGGTGAAACTTAAATTCGTTTGATTTACAACAAGCTAGATCTTCAATTATTTTCGAATGGACTGAGTATTTCTATACTCCACACAAAGCAAAATCCGTCTCGAAGGACCCGTAAATGTGCGCTACGACTAGTTTTAAAACATAAGGTCGTAGACATGGCTTTAAATATAAATCCACACGGCAACCAAGATCTGGGTATAACATGTTCTGAAACCACACGCCAAGCATACAAGAAGCATGTGAAAGCCAAAGCAGGTCTGGAATGCAACAACATCCTAAGGAAAAGAAGACCTCCTAAGAAGTATCACCTCGTCATAGCCATCATCGTCGTCATAATCCGGCTCTAGCCTTGCCCAGAGTCTTCGAAATTTGTCCAATGTTGCGTCCAGCAATTTCCTTCGGTCTGACCAGAACCCTCCATCGTATACATAGACATTTGGAGTAGCGCATCAGAAAGGTTATTAATAATCTTCCCTTCAATGGCTAGCTAATTTCTTATGTTCCAAAGCGCCCAACTTTGAGCCGCAAGGGTAAACCAAGCTAGTCTACGAAGGGAACCCGAAAGAACCTAAACGATAGCAACGAAATGCCCAGCCCCTGCCGAGTTTCAATCACAATGTAGGAGTCTCCTGGCTCTCACCCACATCAACTTAGCAAGGGGTGACAGTTCAAGAAGATGTGGCCGTAGTCTTCTATTTCCTTGCCGAGAGCACAATCCCCATTAGAAGGCCCTTTTTTGCTTAGCCACCTTATTCCCAGAGGGTAAACCACACGAATATCTTAATTTTAGTGGGGGCCCTTGTCCTCCATACTTCCTTGCCCTACGACTAGTCCAAATTATGTGTCCAAATTACGTCATTTTTTATTCTTTTTCTGGTTTTTTCTATCTATAAGAGGAATAGAATAATCTGGTAGATGATCATACATATGTAATACATTGTTTGTTCCATAATAGATCATATGCTTGTACCATTTGCACGTACTCGATGGGTATACACAACTACTATCTTAACATCAAACAAGATTTCGAATTACAGAAGCCAAACCAGTACATAGAGAGGCTAAGAGACAACACAATCGAGAGGCGGCGTCCACTATAAAACATATCTAGGATTTCATCCCCCTAGCCGGTGATGCTGCCGGTCTGCTCCGCCTCCAGTGGAAATGGGACCAGAGGCTCCACCACCATATGAACTAAACGCAACATCATTTATTTTTTTCTTACATAATTCAACATCCAGCATATTATATTATGATCATTAGTGAGAGCATCTCCACTCGTCCCCCCGAACAGGCCCCCGGCGAGCGTTTTTTACATCCGGACGGCGTAAATCGGCCCAGTCGCGCCCCCGGTTCCTCGTTTTCGTCCGGAATTGGGCCTAGTTTCATCCGGCGATCCCACGCCATCCCCGGCCCCCCGGGGAGCGCTCGGGGACTCCGGACGAAACGAAATCGCGGGAAACGTTTGGTGGCCCCGACCTGTCGGCGACAATGGCATGGGTTTCTACGGCAAAACCCTTGTCTTCCCGATGAACGGCACAACCCTTGTCTTCCCGATCTACGGCAAGACCATCGTCGAACGAAAGATTTGAATTCCCAGTCAAATTATATATAGTTCGAATAAACATAATTATATATAGTTCGAATAAACATAAAAATTACATATAAAAACTTAAAAACAAACTAAAACTACTACTTCTTCCTAGATGGCCCCGCCTCATCGTCGTGGCGGCGGCGCTTCCGGCTCGTCACCTCCTCGTCGGAGGAAGGCGCCTTCGCCTCGCGTCCTCCTCCTCCTCAGCCTGCTCCTCGGGTTCTTCCTCGGCCGGCTCCTCGGCCGGCTCCTCGGCCTCGCTCCTCGGGCTGCTCCTCGGGCTGCTCCACGGCCGGCTCCACGGCCGGCTCCACGGCCCGCTCCACGGCCTCCTCCTCGTCCTCCTCCTCGTCGTCGTCCCATTCTTCTTCGCCGGACGGCGGGGGGAATCGTCGCCGCCGGACGATGCAACGCGATCCCACCAATGCCGCCATCCCGGCGGCTTCCCTCGCTGTCGGTGTCCGATGGCCACGACCAGTCGCTCATGGTTGACAGAAGATGGTGGACGAGAGAATAGATGAATGGCGCCGGCCGTTCGAAACCGTATATGTAGTTCTCTCGGACGAAGAGAGCGGCGGTTGCTCTTCCTCGAGTTCATGCTCCATTACGGCGGTTGTAATTTCGAGGCGACTTCGACCGTTCCCGACGAGGCGTTTAGGCTCTCCAGACCACTTCGCGGACCATTACGGCGGTTCAAAGCGACGAGGGCACTCCGACGGTTGCCCTTCCCGGCGACACCGTCGCTATGCACGCGGTGGGTGAAGTCGACCATGGGCTCGCCATCTGGAAAATGGGCATCCCCAGGCCAAAAAATATATCCATCCGGCGCTAAATAGCGCCGGATTTCGGCCTGGGGAGCCCCAACGGCTGGGGATGCTCTGACAAGTTCGTGATCATGCTAGAAGTTCTCCTCAAGGTCAATGTCTAGCTTATCTTCCCTACCAAATGAAGACTTATAATAGTCAACATCAATTTTGAGCATACCTTTGTTGTCTTCAACTAGACATCCTCACCTTGAAGTCCCATTATCTGCTTCTTCCTTCTCTTCTAATTAGGCAGAGCCGTTTGAAATGCAAGATACCGCAGCTGCTAGTGCTATTCACAAGCAACTGCCAGATGTCCACCCCTGCAAGCTGCAACGCGCGGCCCAGTCCTCCAAACGTAGCAGTGTCGCACGCCTGTCCGCTCGATCCCGTCCGTCCCCTCGCCTCGTTCCCATCATCATCGGCCAGTTCCGGGCTAGTCGTCATTGCTCAATCGATGGTTGCGTCGGTATCCCGGCTTGGCGTGGCGTGGGGCTTTGCCGGTCATTTCAGCGCAAAGATCCTTTCAAATTGTGTCTTTCAGTTTCTTTCTTCACGGAATACGAGAAACACCGCCTCCATTCCCCTGCAGAGCACCATCGCCGCCCTCCTCCGACCATCGCCTTCCCGCACCAAAAGCCACCCGACCGTTGCCACCTAAGCCCGAGGCCAAGAAAAGACCCCGCCCATCCCTCCACATCCGCAGCCCTCGCCACGCCGCCCCGCCGGCTCGTTCAGTTCGGTTCGAAAAGACCGTCCTTTCTCGATGTCCGCGCGGCGGCCGATGAGGGGCCAGCACGGGACGGCCACGGCGACGGTGACGCCGCGGGTCCTCAACCTGTCGAGGCGGTCGTCGGCGGGCGGGAGGCCGACCCGGGGCGCGGGCCGCGCGCAGCAGCCGCGGCCGGCGCCGACGAAGCCGGTGGTCAACCTCGGCGCGCTGTTCGAGATGGAGCGGCGCGTGCGCGGGCTGGAATCGGCGCCAGCCTCGCCGCCGCCGCGGCCGTGCTCTCGTCCCGCGCGGCCGCCGCCGCAGCAGGAGGAGGAGGAGGACGGCGGGGAGCGGGAGGAGAAGTGGCGGTTCCAGGCGGAGATCCTCCGCGCCGAGTGCAACTTCCTCCGGATGGAGCGCGAGGTGGCGCTCCGCAAGCTCGACTGCCACCGCGGCCAGATGGAGGCCGCGCTCAAGACCGCCGTCGAGACGCTCGCATCGGTACGCACGCACGTAAAAAGCCCACCTTTCCTCATATAGAAGATCAACTGCAGCGGTCTGATCGCTGACGATGCAACAGGGGCGGAAGAAGATCGACGGGCGGGGCGAGGCCGGCGTGGCGGCGGCGCTGGACGAGGGGATCGAGGACCTGGAGGGGATGATGGAGGAGCTCCGGGTGGAGAAGGAGAGCGGGCGGAGGGCGATGAGCGGCGCCGGCGCAAGGGAGCTGCGGCGGAGCCATGGCCGGAACTTCGACCGCCAGGCGTCCGAGCTCCGTCGGCGCCTCGAGAAGATGCCGTCGGCCGACGCCGAGCACGCTGTCTGCAAGGACATATGCGAGATCGCGCACCCCGTCGCCCCAACGCCGCCTCGGCCAGCCGAGCACAGCAGCCGCGACGACCACGGCCCCAGTGCCAATCTCTCTGACGTACGTAATGCGCGCGTCCGGAGAAGTTCAACACGTACAGCGTGCCGATGTTCACTGTTGTGAACTTGCGATAGTCGATGATCACTAAAGGCGCAATATTTGTGCGATCGTTTATGCGTTGCAGGTGGAGATGCTGCGGGTGAAGATGGAGGGGATGTCGAACGGCATGCGCGAGAGGATGGCGGAGTACAGCCGGCGGCTGGAGGCCGTCGCAGGCGCCGGCAGCGACAGCAACACTCGCTGCCAGTCGAGGAAATGCGGCGGCCGGCACAGCCGAAAGCCGAGCGCGTGCAGCCAGAGGAGCTGGAGCGGGAGCAGCAGCGCGAGCAACAACGGCAACGCGGCGGCGGCGTTCCGGCACAACGGCCCCAGCGTGGCCTCCGAGAAGCATCAGCAGCAGCAGCAAAAGGTCGGATTCAAACTTGTTGCATTCAAATTTGTTCTTACTGCTGACATTACACTGTTTAGGCACTACGTTCAGAACTCCACCACCAGTCCACTTTGCTTATCTTATTGTTGCTTCTTTTCGAGAACACGATTAGCGTTGCTAGCGTAGTGCCAGTACAAGTGTTGGGCGATTAGTCTTGGGCTCCAGAATGTCGTTGACTTGGGGGCTGGCTAGCACTGGTCAGCGACTTGACGGCATTATCAATCCACGATTATCTTGGACCCCTTTGTCTCATCCGGGCAGAGCGAGTTTTAATTTGAAATCGCCTGCATGCAATGCAATGCAAGCCTGCGATGTGGGGATGGCGTGCACAGGGTTTTGCACTGGTTTCGTAGGGGAGATGAGTAATTGATCTGATCTCCGCCGGGTCCACGGATCATCCATGGATTGGCCCCTTGCTCTGGCTCGACAGCTACCTAACACCAGAGGTTAATGGCCACTATGCCTCCTGCGTTGGCCTTTCATGGTTGATACGATACTACGCTGTATACTTGTGTTAAGCACTGTTGAGCTGATGTGCATGGGACCGTGTTAATTCTTTGAGAGCCATTGATTTTTGGATGTATTAGTTGTCGCAATTTGATTGTATCTATACTTAAATTGTGTGTAGATACGATTCAAAACAGCGAACACTAACATGAAACGGATGCTTCGCCTCGATACTGCTAGTAGCCTAGTAGGTGTTTCAAATAATAGCTTCACCTCGATGCAATGTCTGCGCCTTTGCGAACAGACTCGACGCTGTAGACTTGTGTTAAGCACTGTTTAGCTGATGTGCATGGGGCCGTTAATTCTTTAAGAACCGTGGCCTTTCTTGTCTGCTCTACCTCGCCACGCTTTCACCTCGATACTAGCCGTAGGTGTTTCAAAAAATAGCTTTGCCATATCGTCCCATGATTTGAACTTCGACAATCATTGTGAATTGCCCCACGTTGTCAGTGCCGTTGCTGGCTGCCTCCCCATTGGCCACGATGGCAATGTGGTCCTTGGAGAGCAGTTCACTCTTTCCCCTCACTTTTGGAGATTGTCCTGGGCCTGGGAATTCGGAATTATTCCCCTGCTATATTTTACATTTTCCTTTTAGGCGTGTGCCAGTGAGATTTCTTGAATTTTTTAAATTATCCGGTTCTATTCTAAAAGAGGGATGGTCTAGTTCTGTAAATACCATACTTTTATCCACTGGTCTGGTTCTCTAGTCTAAAAGGAAAGCTGTCTAGTTCTATGCGTGTACTTGCCTGCATTTCATTCAAAGAAACACTCAAAGTCACTTGTGAGTTGGGACTGAGGCCTGACGTTGCCACGGCTGATTGTTCTGAATGAATCGAACCCAGTGGACATGTGTAGATGCATGAAAGAATTCAATGTAAACTGCAAATTTGAAACTACAAGAACTGCACTATTTTATGACCAGACCAGGATGCACATGCCGGCAACATGATGTATGATGAATCCGGGCCACGTTGAATAAGATTATTAGGTGCCCACAACAAGAAAGCAATCCTTTCCTGGATTGTGCAAAAGATATGGGCCAGGCCCAAGGACCAAGACGTGTGCCCATTGAGCTAGTATTTATTACTTACTCAACAACTATGTTGTGCCAAGGGACCATCTGGTCAAGAGTGCAGGTGCATATGCATTGCCTTGTGGACACTTCAGTGTACTGAATTTAATTCCAGTAGCTGTGAATGGCAACGCAGCATTGCTAGGAAACTCATGTTTGAAGAGGGCATTGCGTTGGCAGGGCAAGCACTTTGTAATTATGAGCGAGCTATGCCATCTACTACAAGCTTCAGTTTGGATGGGCGGCAGTGCTGCTGGATTTGGTCGACACATACTGGGCAAACTTTTATTGTGACCTCCCATCTAGACTTTGTGCCTTGTATGACCACAGATGTTGTATGCATAGCACTGAATCGGTGTTTGTCTTGCTAAGTTATACTATTTTCTGCTAAAAGTCTATTCTCCTAACAGGTTGTGGCTGAAGACTGCAAGCTGATGGGCTCTGGAAGCTGCTGCGACTGCAAGGAGATTGTGGGGAGGATAATGAAGCAAGTGAGAGCGGAATCTGAGCAATGGACTGAGATGCAGGAGATGCTGGAGCAGGTCAGGCTGGAGATGCAGGAGCTGCAGTCTTCCAGGGATACGTGGCAGCGCCGTGCCATTGCTTCTGACATCAGTCTTGGTTCCTTGAACTCTCAAGTAAGTCCCCTGTAATTATTCCTGCATCAGTCCACAGAATTCAGTGTTACAAGGGTTGGTTTGCACAAAGTAGAACCCCTTTGTAGTAGTAGTCTGTTTTGGCACCCAAAAAATTTATGCCCTTGGTTTCTTAGTTTAGAGATATTGCTGACTGAAATCAAAACAGCGAATATGTCAGAATTCAGTTATGAACCAGTCCTGATATTCTACAGTACAAGTACAGACACACTGCTTTGCAGTTTTATTTGGAACTGGCCTAGTACTTCTTCATACATTTTTTCAGTGCTGTAGACAGATATCTCTAATTTCCAAAATATGCACCATTTCATATTTTTTTGCAATTCACATCTAAGCATTTGAAATGCTCAAACTACAGTAAGTGAAGTTGTTGTCTGAAAGAAAATTTCTAACAGTCTACAGTACAAGTACAGACACACGGCTTTGCAGTTTTATTTTGGAACTGGCCTACTACTTCTTCACACATTTTTCAGTGCTGTAGACAAATATCTATAATTTCCAAAATAAAACACCATTTCGTATTGTTTGCAGTTCATATATAAGCATTTCAGATGCTCACACTATAGTAACCGCTACAGTTCAAATACAGACACTGTTTTGCAGTTTTATTTGGAACTGACCTAGTACTTCTTCACACAATTTTCCAGTGTTTTACACAAATATCTCTAATTTCAAAAAGAACACACCATTTCGTATTGTTTGCAATTCCCATTGACGCATTTCAAATGCTCAAACTTTTTGTTTACTTACAAATGCTCAAACTATATAGTCAGCGAAGTTGTTGCCTGAACGAAAATTTGTAACATTATACAGTACAAGTACAGACACGCTGCTTTGCAGTTTTATTTGGAACTGACCTACTACTTCACACCAAGGCTGTGAGCTCTCTAGTTTCCAAAAGAGCATACCGTTTGGTCTATGAAAAAACATCTTTTTCCACTTGTTTGCAATGTATTTTATGCAATTTACATCCAAACATTTCAAATGTTCAAAATATTGTCAGTGAGGCTGCTGTCTGAACAAAAACTCTTTAACATTCACCAGATGCTGGAGTGGAAACAACGCGCGCAAGCATCGGAACAGCACGCAGAAGATCTCCAGAAGAAGGTCACAGAGCTCCAAGGCAAGCTACACACCTTCAAATCCCATTTCCCAGCCCCAAGCCTGCCCAGCCGAGCATGGTCTGAAGCTTGCAAGATGGAGAACCCACGAGCAGCCAAGGCACAGCACCACCACAGGTCACCACAGGATTGTGGCAAGGAGAAGGAGAAGCACGTCCTGATCTGCCGCGTGAAGCACTCGCCAAGCGTGATCCCCAGGCGCTCGCCGCTGAAGGAGATCGGCAACATCAGCCTGCCGCGGCAGTGGCAGCGGTGAGTACTGACCGTGACGAGCGTACATGGGGATCGATGATCTGCTACGACAAAGGTTTCGGGCAGGAGTTGGAAGAGAGAATTCTATCACTTTAGTTTTAGCCTATAATAAAGTAATTTACCACTAATTTTGTAATAACCAGGACTGACTTCTCGTCGGTCAGGTCTGTAGTGAGTAGCTGGGGCGGAGTTACTTTGCGTACTAGTACAGTGTTGAGGAATAGGCGCGATCGAGGTGTATGTAAGGCAAATGCCTCTTTTTTCTGAGATTAATTGGCAATTTTGTTTCTTGCTTCTTCGGATATCTGACGATCATGTGTGTGTCAACTGCAAGCGTACAGGCGTGTTTGTTCAACTTCTCAGCTCTGAATCATGTTTAGGACGAGAACAAGTTCGATCCATAGTAGAATGATGATTACAAGTACAATAAGAGCGGAAACATTATTGGCGCTAAATATATAGATGAATGTGGATTCTTTTTCCGCAGCTAGCTAGTTGCGACCGCAGAGACGAGATCATGCATACCGAACTTAACTACGACTATACATCTAAGAATCTAGCTAGTGGTGATGGATCATGGAAACATAGGCGCAGTATGTACACACGATCTTCTGGGAGATGTAGACGTAGACGGCGAAGGAGAGGCTCATCAACGCGACGTCTTTCCAGTCCCCCTTCTGCTTCGGGCTCAGGTTCTCCTGCACGGCCATGCCCGCCTTCACGACCCTGCCGTGCGCCCTCTCGGCCATGGCGACCCACCAAGCCCTCTTCTTCCCTCCTCCTCCTCCGCCGCCGCCGCCACCATTGATCGGCGGCTCGGTCGGTAGCCGGCTTTGGCAGCGGAAGGAGGATCTTAGCCGAGGGACGGTGGTGCTACGTCGTCGTCTAAAGGTTTGGGAGACATGTAGAGCGGTGGTGTTGGTCAGGGAAGCCATTGCATGGGCCGATGCTGTGATCTTCAGGAGCAATACTAGAGATGTGATCTATGGGGTTTTGTGGATGTTTTCAACATGAGAGGATAAGTAGCTACTGACTACGGGAGGAGGAGAAGCGAAGACAGTGACAAGTAGGCGTGTCATGTAGCAGCAAACCAGGCTGGCAGTTGGCCCAAGCAAGCTCACACTCTGGAGATATTTATCCAACTTGGTCAAAATCACACTACTTTCTCCCATTCCCTTGTATTATTGCTCACGGAAGGGATCCAAAAGAGATATTATTGAGGTTTCTCAATGGCATTTCTTACGGTATCTTTAAATACGTACGAAGGAGAAAGTTATCTTCTCTTAGACC
This sequence comes from Lolium rigidum, assembly GCF_022539505.1. NCBI lineage: Eukaryota > Viridiplantae > Streptophyta > Magnoliopsida > Poales > Poaceae > Lolium > Lolium rigidum. The sequence continues at coordinate 76,352,703 of NC_061510.1, forward strand.
ATCGCCCGGCCTGTTTCAGACATCAAATGTGTCTGTTTGGTCCGTTTAAATCGGGACTCACACACAAATTTGGCAGTGCCACTCCCTTATCCATTTGGGTCGGGGGCCGATCCACTGGCCCGACATATTTTGGCCGGGCTCGCCTTCAGCCTCTTTTTCCCATTTCACCCAACTGGCTCATATAAATAGAAAACAATAATGGCACAACTAAATTAATTTAGATAGCGTGTGGCCAAATAAACAACATAGTTCACCAACAATGTAGTACATCAAATAAATAACATGGTTTACACACGAAATAAAATGAGATGAGATGACTACTGGTTTCCTACCAATACCCACTGGTGCTCAATCAAATCTGCTTGCAGTCGATAGTGAGTGTGGTGATCATGGATCTCATGATGCACATGGAAAAACTCCTCAAATTAGCCTAGGCTTTGGCATAGCCAATTCACCCTGAAATTGTCAACCTTTTTCAAAGAGGCCTTCATCACGTTTATCTGCAACAATCATGTTATGCATCATCGCACAAGCAGTCATCACCTCTCACATGGTCTCAACGCTCGATGTTTTGGCAGGGTGCCGAACAATATCCCACCGAGATTGGAGCACACCAAATACCTGCTCCACGTCTTTCCTACAAGTCTCTTGTTGTTTTCTGAACCTCTTATTCTTTTCTTCTTCAGAAGTATGGATTGTCTTCATAATTGCGAACCAGTCAGGATAGATGCCATCTGCTAGATGATATGACTTTTTGTATGCATGGCCATTAATCTCATAGTGAATCATTGGACCATTACGTCCTGAAACCTAGAGAATACCTAAGAGCGCTGGAGCACGCTGATGTCATTTTGAGAACATGCCATGTCAAAGAAGAGTGCCAAATTCATGAATCACAGTGCATGCTTGTGCATGCCATGCGAGGGGCGGGACAGGCGCCGAGGTCACAGTAGGGTTGTGGCTTAGTGAGGGCCGTGATTGGGGTGTTGAGTGGCATGTGTGCCACTGGCGAGCGAGGCTGGCGCATCTAAAATGCATCTATGTTCTTTGCATGTGTGCCACGTCATTCACCTCCAACCATAGTTGTAGTTTATTCATACAATTAAGTGGTTCTAATCATGTTTTAGAATGATTTGGACGATTTTCCTAAAAGATCCATTTTATTTGTATTATAACTCTGCAGGAAGGAAACTCGTGTTTTGCGTATTTTAACTTTCAAACTCGTGTTTGGGTCCTACTATAGTTTTTACCTTTCTGTTGTTACCTCGCTAGGAACAAATGAATGCATTTGTTACTATCACCAGGTGACAATAATAGTGATCTCGTATCTTTTGAGGTAGCAAAAGATCAGGAATGTTGAAAATGATATTGTTAAGCTTAAGTTATTCGGCTTTTCACTAAGAGGTAGAGCTAAAGATTGGTCACTCTCCGTGCCCACCGGAACTATAAACTCTTGGGATAATCTAAAGCTTTTATTAAAAAATACTACCCACGCGTTAAAATCTTACAAAATAGGAATAGCATACTATATTCTAAATAAAATGATAATGAGTGTAGCTAGTGCATGTGAAAGAATTAAACTTTCAATCAAAGTAGTAATCAAACTAAAATATGACATAGAGCAATATAAATATAAAACATGTGATAACTCCAAGAAGAATCAATTTTAGCTAGTTTCGAAATAAGAGTATCGAACCACGAGGAGCAACTGGTTAGGGTGTTAATGCTCCTTGCTACTATATATTAAAGATTACTTTTAAATTGTTTTCTAATCTCAAAATGCTTTAATGGGATGGTTGTAATTGGTTGAAAATAAAGTAAATAAATCAATACAAAGCATTATAGGAAATGGGTTGAAATTTAATAAGAGACAGGGTTCTCATGGATTATTGGATCACCTCTAGCATTAGGATTCATGTTAATCAAGATGACATATACTTTAAATCATATTGTGTGTGGGAGAGCTCCGTAATAAGATGCGCCTAGAAATTCATCGACCATCGCATCTCTAAATAACCACATCAGCTAGTCTTCTACAAGCCACATATTGACTATTGCTATTAAGGGTTTTACCCCGTGGTTATCGATATGAGCTTGGTGAGTCACTATTATCCCCCCTCATCCATGTGTTCAAAAGAAGCCTGGTGACCGGGTGTATACGTGAGCACGCATCCGTTGGTTGACACGTGTCACAGTTAGCAAACCACATCAGCACTAACAACACTTCCAAATCACGTATTTCCCCCGCCAAAGCTTTCACTAATGATTGGCGCTACGACAAGTACGCTTAGCGATGGATAAGTACTCTTAGCGATGGATAAGGCAACGTCAATGCAATAGATCCAACTAATGAGAACCGGATCTCAAAGCAGATCGTGCGGCATCTAGAGGGTGCTCACATATACACCTAGTCACCAAATCCCCTCTCTCCATGTGTTATAGTGCCGATACGGTAATATCACTTCTCGCCGTTCACTTTACCACATTTCAAAGGGTGATTTCCTCTCGAGACCATAAGGCAAATGTTACATTGTGCACAACACATAATATCAAGAGAGAGAACTAACACACATTAATACTTAAAACCATAAATCATCTCAGTTTCATCTCATATTCATGCTAGGGTTTCTCCATCTCCCCAAGAACTAATGAAAGTACTCACACATGGAAGCAATCAAGAAAATCAACATAATCTTATGGAGAGAATTAAAGGAATGGAATGAATTTGAATACGGATCCACAATAGCAATCAAGATTACAACTATGATTGGAGGTGAATGACGTGGGTGATGCAACAGATGATGATGAAGGGATGATGCCTTGTCCTCCGAAGATCCACGTAGCAGCCCCGATGTTGTCTTCTCCAAATGTTCCTTCTCTAGATATGATTTGGGGTGGTGTTTCTATGTTTTGCGGAGCTGTGTGTCTTGGATCTCTGCACCGTCTCCGCGAGGTGAACGTATTTGACGCGGTGCTTCTGGCACGTCGTACAGGAAGACGGTACGGGCGGGCTCCCCCGTACTGATGCCCGCTATACTTACTGGGGGTTGTGTCGCATCCTCCCTTTCGCCCAGGTGCGTAATTAAGTGCTAAAATAATTTCTATCACGCTAAAATGCCAGAAAATGACAGTTTTCATTGATATTTCATCATTGCCTTATTATTTCAAGATCATATGTAGACAAGCATAAAAGGGCGCAGTAGTGCGGTAAAATACAAAGATCCTACTACTACTCAGTGTTAACTTAGTAAAATAACGATGTAAAAACATGCTAAAAATATACTCATCAACTTCCCCAAGCTAGACTCTTGCTCATCCCTGATGTCTACGCAGGCTTCTATTCCTGTGGACAGTGTTGGGCCTCCAAGAGCAGAGGTTTGTAGAACAGCAGCAAGTTTCCCTTAAGTGAATCACCCAAGATTTATCGAACTCAGGGAGGTAGAGGTCAAAGATATCCCTCTCAAGCAACCCCGCAATTAAGATACAAGAAGTCTCTTGTGTCCCCAACACACCTAATACACTCGTCAGATGTATAGGTGCACTAGTTCGGCGAAGAGATAGTGAAATACAAGTAATATGGATGATTATAAGTAGTAATTGCAATCTGAAATAAAAATGGCAGCAAGCGAACATGTAGCAGAACTTGCTGGAAACAGTGTTTCAATGCTTAGAAACAAGGCCTAGCGATCATACTTTCACTAGTGGACACTCTCAACAATGATCACATAATTGAATAAATAAATGTGATACGTCTCCAACGTATCTATAATTTCTTATGTTCCATGCTAGTTTTAGGACAATACCAACATGTTTTAGTCATACTTTATAATGTTTTTATGCATTTTCCGGGACTAACCTATTAACAAGATGCCGTAGTGCCAGTTCCTGTTTTCTGCTGTTTTTGATTTTAGAAAAGTTAGTTTACTAATATTCTCGGAATTGGACGAAACAAAAGCCCACGGTCTTATTTTCCACGGAGCCTTCCAGAACACCGATGAGGAGACGAAGAGGAGACGCGAGGCGGCCACACCATAGGGCGGCGCGGCCCCACCTCTGGCCACGCCGGCCTATGGGGTGGGCCCCTCGGGCGCCCCCCGACGCTGCCCCTTCGCCTATTTATTCCTTCCGTCGCGAAAACCCTAGTACCGAGAGCCACGATACGAGAAAAGTTCCGCAGACGCCGCCGCCGTCAACCCCATCTCGGGGGTTCGGAAGATCGCCTCCGGCACCCCGCCGGAGAGGGGGAATCATCACCGGAGGGCTCTACATCACCATGCCCGCCTCCGGACTGATGCGTGAGTAGTTCATCCTTGGACTACGGGTCCATAGCAGTAGCTAGATGGTTGTCTTCTCCTCTTGTGCTATGATGTTTAGATCTTGTGAGCTGCCTATCATGATCAGGATCATCTATTTGTAATGCTACATATTGTGTTTGTTGGGATCCGATAAATATGGAATACTATGTCAAGTTGATTATTGATCTATCATATATGTGTTATTTATGTTCTTGCATGCTCTCCGTTGCTAGTAGAGTCTCTGGCCAAGTTGATACTTGTGACTCCAAGAGGGAGTATTTATGCTAGATAGTGGGTTCATGTCTCCATTGAATCTGGGGGAGTGACAGCAACCACTAAGGTTGTGGATGTGCTGTTGCCACTAGGGATAAAACATCAATGCTTTGTCTAAGGATATTTGTATTGTTTACATTACGCACAGTACTTAATGCAATTGTCTGTTGTTTGCAACTTAATACTGGAAGGGTGTAGATGCTAACCTGAAGGTGGACTTTTTAGACATAGATGCATGCTGGACGGCGGTCTATGTTCTTTGTCGTAATGCCCTAAGTAAATCTCATAGTAGTCATCATGATATGTATATGCATCTCTATTTGTCAATTGCCCAACTGTAATTTGTTCACCCAACATGCTATTTATCTTATTGGAGAGACACCACTAGTGAACTGTGGACCCCGGTCCATTCTTTTACATCTGAAATACAATCTACTGCAATCATTGTTCTCTGTTGTTTTCTGCAAGCAAACATAATTCTCCACACCATACGTTTAATCCTTTGTTTTCAGCAAGCCGATGAGATTGACAACCTCACTGTTAAGTTGGGACAAAATAGTTTGATTGTGTTATGCAGGTTCCACGTTGGCGCCGGAATCAATGGTGTTGCGCCGCACTACACTCCTTCACCAACAACCTTCACGTGGACTTCATCTCCTACTGATTCGATAAACCTTGGTTTCTTACTGAGGGAAAACTCGCTGCTGTACTCATCATACCTTCCTCTTGGGGTTCCCAACGGACATGTGCTTTACCGTCACAAGGAGCTGCCTCCACGCAAGCAGCAAAATGCTACTCTCAAACACTCTCTTGTTGGATAACAAACATCATTCATTGTGTAGGGCCAGAAGAGCACCCTCAAGCCGGAGTAAACAAGCTCCAAAACTTCATAAAGTAATCACACACGATGTGCACACTGTCACCATCACACCGTGGAGAGTGACTCCGAAGTTCATATTAAAGTAGCCTCTAGAGTGCATAATAGACAAGAGTAACATCTACATATTCAACTAGATTACAAAGCTCATGATCACATAAAGATCACACCATGGGAGAGAGAGATGAACCACATAGCTACCGGTAGAGCCCTCAGCCTCGGGGGAGAACTACTCCCTCCTCATCATGGGAGACAGCAACGGCGATGAAGATGGCGATGAAGTCGATGGAGATGGATTCCGGGGGCACTCCCCGTCCCGACGGCGTGCCGGAACAGAGACTTCTGTCCCCCGAACTTGGCTTCGCGATGGCGGCGGCTACGTAACTTTTTGTGGAGGAAGACTGACTGATTTAGGGTTTTCGCATCTGGAGGATTATATAGGAGAAAGGGCGGCGTCGGAGGGGTCCCGAGGGGCCCACCCCATATCTGGGCGCGGCCAGGGGGCCACCCGCGCCCCCCTATGGTGTGGAGACCCCTTGGGCCCCCTCTGGCCCTTCTTTGGCTCTCTGGGTCCGTCTCGGTAAAATATTGACTTCTGTCTTCGTGGGGTCCAATTCCGAGAATATTTCCTGTGTAGAATTTCTGAAACCAAAAACAGCAGAAAACGAGAACCGGCGCTTCGGCATCTTGTTAATAGGTTAGTCCCGGAAAATGCATAAAAATGATATAAAGTGTGAGCAAAACATGTAGGTATTGTCATAAAACTAGCATGGAACATAAGAAATTATAGATACGTTGGAGACGTATCAAGCATCCCCAAGCTTAGTTCCTACTCGCCCTCGAGTAGGTAAACGATAAAAAGAATAATTTCTGAAGTGACATGCTACCAACATAATCTTGATCAATACCATTGTAAAGCATATGAGATGAATGAAGTGACTCAAAGCAATGGTCTATAGTTTGCTAACAAATAGATAATGACTACACAACTGAATCATATAGAAAAAACTTTTCATGAATAGTACTTTCAATACAAGCATCAAAAAGTCTTGCATAAGAGTTAACTCATAAAGCAATAGATTCTTAATAAAAGGTTTTGAAGCAACACAAAGGAAGATTTAAGTTTCAGCAATTGCTTTCAACTTTAAACATGTATATCTCATGGATAATTGTCAACACAAAGTAATATGATGAGTGCAATAAGCAAGCATGTAAGAATCGAGTGCACACAGCTTGATACAAGTGTTTGCTTCTAAGATAGAAAGAAGTAGGTAAACCGACTCAATATAAAGTAAAAGAAAGGCCCTTCGCAGAGGAAGCAGGGGATTAAATCATGTGCTAGAGCTTTTCAAGTTTTGAAATCATATAGAGAGCATAAAAGTAAAGTTTTGAGAGGTGTTTGTTGTTGTCAACGAATGGTAGTGGGCACTCTAACCCCCTTGTCAAACAGACTTTCAAAGAGCGGCTCCCATGAAGAACGTTATCTCTACCGAACAAGGTAGATCATCCCTCTTCTCTTTTGTTTACACATGTACTTTAGTTTTATTTATGGATGACACTCCTCCCAACCTTTTTCTTTCACAAGCCATGGCTAACCAAATCCTCGGGTGCCTTCCAACATTTCACATACCATGGAGGAGTGTCTATTTGCAAAATTAAGTTGCTTATCGATGAATCAGGGCAAAACATGTGAAGAGAATTATTAGTGAAGGTTAATTAATTGGGGTTGGGAACCCCGTTGCCACCTCTTTTTGCAAAATTATTGGATAAGCGGATGTGCCACTAGTCCATTGGTGAAAGTCTGCCCAACAAGATTGAAAGATAAAACACCACATACTTCCTCATGAGCTATAAAACATTGACACAAATAAGGAGTAATAAAGTTTTGAATTGTTTAAAGGTAGCACATGAAGTATTTACTTGGAATGGCAGAAAAATACCACATACTAGGTAGTTATGGTGGACACAAATGGCATAGGTTTTGGCTCAAGGATTTGGATGCACGAGAAGCATTCCCTCTCAGTACAAGGCTTTGGCTACCAAGGTTGTTTGAAGCAAACACAAGTATAAACTGGTACAGCAAAACTTACATAAGAACATATTGCAAGCATTATAAGACTCTATACTGTCTTCCTTGTTGTTCAAACACTTTTGCCAGGAAATATCTAGACCTTAGAGAGACCAATCATGCAATCCAAATTTCAACAAGCTCGACGGTAGTTCTCCACTAAGAGATTTAAACTACATGATGCAGGAGATTAAACATGATCTACTTGAGAGCTCAAAACAATTGCCAAGTATCAAATTATTCAAGATAATATACCAACTACCACATGAAGCATTTTATGTTTCCAACCAAATAACAATCAATGCTGAGGCTTTCAGCTTTCGCCATGAAGATTAAAGTAAAACGAAGAACACAAGTGTTCAAATGAAAAAGCGGAGCGTGTCTCTCTCCCAAACAAGATAGATAGGATCCAATTTATTCATAGAACTAAGATAACAAAACGAAAATAAAAGCACACAGAAGCTCCAAGTAAAGCACATAAGATGTGACGGAATTAAAATATAGTTTCACTAGAGGTGACCTGATAAGTTGTTGATGAAGAAGGGGATGCCTTGGGCATCCCCAAGCTTAGATGCTTGAGTCTTCTTGAAATATGCAGGGATGAACCACGGGGGCATCCCCAAGCTTAGACTTTTCACTATTCTTGATCATGTCATATCATCCTCCTCTCTTGATCCTTGAAAACTTCCTCCACACCAAACTCAAAACAATCTCATTAGAGGGTTAGTGCATAATCAAAAATTCACATGTTCAGCAAGGACACAATCATTACCAACACTTCTGGACATTACCCAAGGCTACTGAAATTTAATGGAGCAAAGAAATCCACTCAAACACAGTAAAAGAGGCAATGCAAAATAAAAGGCAGAATCTGTCAAAACAGAACAGTCCGTAAAGACGAATTTTTTCGAGGCACTTAACTTGCTCAGATGGAAAAGCTCAAATTGAATGAAAGTTGTGTACATATCTGAGGATTACTCATGTTTGTTTTCAGCATTTTACGAGTTTTCTACAGAGAGAAAAATGCAAATTCGTGACAGCTAAGAAATCTGTTTCTGCGCAGAAATCCAAATCTAGTATCAACTTTCTATCAAAGACTTTACTTGGCACAAAAACGAAATAAACATGATAAGGAGAGGTTGCTGCAGTAGTAACAACTTCGAAGACATAACAAAACAGTAGCAAAATAAAAACATGGGTTATCTCCCAAGAAGTGCTTTCTTTATAGCCATTAAGATGGCTCAGTAATTTTAATGATGCTCTCGCAAGAAATAAGAGTTGAAGCAAAAGAGAGCATCAAAAGCAAATAAGAAACACTTTTAAGTCTAACCCACTTCCTATTAAAAGGAATCTTGTAAATAAACAAGTCATGTAAGCATAATGCAATAAGCATAGGAAAACAAGACAAGTGCAACTTCAAGATTTTAAGCAAAAAGAGAGGTGTTTTAGTAACATGAAAATCCCTACAACCATATTGTCCTCTCTCATAAAGATTTTCAGTAGAATCATGAACAAACTCAACAATATAACTATCACATGAAACATTCTTATCATGAGCTACATGCATAAAATTATTACTCTCCACATAAGCATAGTCATTACTATTAATTGCAGTGGGAGCAAATTCAATAAGATAGCTATCATTATTATTCTCATCACCATAATCATCATATATAGGAGGCATATTGTAATCATAATTAATTTTCTCCTCAATAGTAGGTGGACTGAAAATATGATAGTCATCATTGTAATCATCATATATAGGAGGTAAAGTATCATCAAAGTAAATTTTCTCCTCCATGCTTGGGGGACTAAAAATATCATGCTCCTCAAAACCAGCTTCCCCAATGACATAGGCATACCCAATGGGCCTGCCGAAGATGATGCCCAGGGTTTACTGAAGGCCCAGGACTCGAATAATAAGAAGATTCGGAAGCTCAAGATGCTAGTAAGGAAAGCTAGAGTTGTATTAGGAAATATAACTTGTAATCTTGCGGGACGGACGAAACCCTCCCGGACTCTGTAACTTGTGTATTACGAATCCCTCGGCTCCGCCTCCTATATAAGGGGGAGTCGAGGGACAAAGAAAGGATCGAATCTATTGTCAACATAACCCTAGTTTTTACCATCAGCGAGTACTTTTCGGCTGAAACCTTCGAGATCTACTTGCCCTCTACTTCTAGCAAAACCCTAGTCTACAATCTGTAGGCATTGATAAGTTAATCCCTTGTCAATTGGCGTCGTCTGTGGGAATTAGAGGTTGCAAGGAGCTGATCTCGATGGCACGTTCAGAATCGTCGACTTCGTCGGTAGCAAGCAATGCGATGGATCGAGGTAAACAGGAAAAAACTGATCTAGTCGATTTTATTCCTCACCCGCCCTCCCGTTTGGATGCATGTGCGTATATGGAGGAGCCCATCGTGATGACGTTCGGAGAATTCCGATTCGGCGTCAACAAGGAAGGATCTTATCGTCTCGAAGTTCTGATCTCGTCGGAATTATCAGCGATCGATTCTGACTTTTCGTCGAGCGATGAAGAGCTTTCGTCGCCACGCTTCATCAACACCAAGGCAAGCGGAAAGCTCGCCAAGATCTTCAGCGACACGTCCTTCGAGTCGTCTGCGGACTCTGTTGTAAGCAGCGACTCCGACAACGTCGACAGATTCAACTTCATCGACAAATCTGCTGTCATTGGAAAGGTCTTCACCAATCTCTATGATGGTGTCACCAATCTTGATAAAAATCAACACTCAAAATATCATCAGGTCTATGCAATTGAGGAAGCAAATCGAGCAGAGCCGGAGACGTCAGAGGCTTTCGACGATTTGGGAAACCCATACGTTGATCCCGCTGATCTCAGAAGAGGTCTAGGCACTAAATATGTCGGGACCACTCCACGTCTAAGAGTTCAGCTCCCGCAGGCAGCGTGGGATAGAGCCGCAAGAGCCATGGATGGTTCAGAACCAATGACCACAACTGCTACTGCAGAAGAATTACAAGCCTATCAATATAGACTTGCTCGTGTGAGTAGGGAGTTGGAAAAACAGACAACCTCCTTGAACTGAAGAAAGGAGGCAGCCTCCGCGTCAAGCAGGCGACGAGCAGAGCTAAGTCGACAATCAGGAACTTCGGGAGATAGCCATAGAGAAGCTCGGAGGAGAGAAAGATCTCAGCTGCAAAATATACCTGAAGAAGAGAGAGGAAATATAATTCAAAATCTCGACATGTCTTTCATGACGATTGATACAAGGGGAAATATTATCCCGAAAACACCAGAAGCTGGATACATGGCAACGCAAGCTTATATCCTCGCGTCCAGACCACCCCCTGGGGACCCGAGAGAAGCATTGTTTAACATGGCAATGGCAGGAGTTGGAGTCATGGGAACAACGTTCGCAGCTACACCTCCCGAAGGAACTGCAAGGCAAAATAGTCCATGACCCACCACAGCAGTGCAAGATCCACCAAGAGCAAGTGGAGCAAGGGATACAGCGGCTCAAGCAAGGGTGGATAGAGCGCGACAAGAAAGAAGAGAACATCGGCAATCACCAGAAGTTGCCGATGAAGATATGTGCGAGCTCCCGTGCTTTACGAGACGAGTTCGAAAAACTCGAGTCCCGTCAGGATTCAAGGTACCCGAAAATTTCAATAAATTCGATGGCCTGCAGGATCCTGAAGATTGGCTCGTTGATTATCTCGAGATGGTGAAATTGATAGGAGGAACCAGGGCAACAGCCATACAGAGCATCCAAGTACATTTTAGTGGAGCCGCGCGATCCTGGATAAAGAAACTTCCCCCATGTTCCATCGACAACTGGGATAGTTTTGAGGACATCTTCGTGAAGAATTTCCGATCCACTTGCAAGAAACCTGCGTCATTGGAAGAGCTGAGGGAGTGTAGACAGAAACACGATGAATCAATGAGGAAATATATACAGAGGTGGAATATTATTTAAAACTCGGCAGAGGACATATCTGACGAGAGGGCAATAGACGTGTTCGTAGCAGGAATTCGACGGGGAGATTTCGTCGAGGACCTAGGGAGAACCAACCCAAAAACAATATCATCACTGATGGAAATAGCAAACAAATGGGCAGATGGAGAAGATGCTATACACAACAAGCGACATAGGTCGCCAGAGGAGGACCGCAGTCAAAATTTTCAAAATAGAAGGCGATTCTCTCGACAGTTCTATAGTAATGATGCTCCTGGCCACATATCAGCTGGTTTCCGAGGAAACTCTGGAGGAAATAGTCGAGATGATTATCAAAGAAGTAACGAGCAACAAGGCGACAACAGAGGTGACTCCCGTAGTTACAGGAAAAATAGTGGGCCAAGGTTTCAAAGACCATATGTGTCTCCCGAGGATATGATGAACGGGCCATGTCAGATGCATTTTTATCTCGACAATAACGGGAAGAGGCAATCAGGACACCTGCAGAAGGATTGTCGCAATTTTCAAGCAATGTTGCGGGCCGCAGGGATAGCCAATGCTCAAGCAATGAATAGAACCCCCCAGGGGCCAAGGAGTGAGATCCACCTCCCACCTCCTCCCGCAATTACGGACGAAAATCGGCACCAGCTCAGAATAGCGGCAGCACCACACCCACCTCCATATGTTGACCCTAATTCCAATGGTGCGGTCTCGATGATTCAGAAAGCTAGGTCATCTAACAGGGCGCAGAAAATAATCTCGCGGCAAGTGTTCATGGCAGAGAAGATGCCTCCACCAACAGTCGAGTACCTAAATTGGTCGGGACAGGACATTGGCTTCACAATTGCGGATCACCC
>NC_061510.1:76365107-76412901 GCF_022539505.1 Lolium rigidum
AAAGTACATAGACCGTTATCCAGCATGCATCTATGCCTAAATAATCCACCTTCAGGTTATCATCCGAACCCCTTCCAGTATTAAGTTGCGAACAACAGATAATTGTATTAAGTATGGTGCGTAATGTAATCAACACAAATATCCTTAGACAAAGCATCAATGTTTTATCCCTAGTAGCAACAGCACATCCACAACCTTAGAACTTTCACATCACTGTCCCGATTTAATGGAGGCATGAACCCACTATCGAGCATAATTACCCCCTCTTGGAGTTACAAGTATCAACTTGGCAGAGCCTCTACTAGCAACGGAGAGCATGCAAGAACATAAACAACACATATATGATAGATTGATAATCAACTTAACATAATATTCTATATTCATCGGATCTCGCCAAACACAACATGTAGCATTACAAATAGATGATCTTGATCATGTTAGGCAGCTCACAAGATCTATAACAATGAAAGCACTAGCGGAGAAGACAACCGTCTAGCTACTGCTATGGACCTCTACTCTTGTTTCTTGCGAGTGCATCATTAAAACTGCTGAGCCCATCTTGATGGCTATAAAGAAAGAACTTCTTGGGAGATAACCCATGTGTTATTTTGCTACAGTACTTTGTTTTATATTTGTGTCTTGGAAGTTGTTTACTACTGTAGCAACCTCTCCTTATCTTAGTTTTGTGTTTTGTTGTGCCAAGTGAAGCCTCTAATCGAAGGTTGATACTAGATTTGGATTTCTGCGCAGAAACAGATTTCTATCTGTCACGAATCTGGGCTTATTTCTCTGTAGGAAACTCAGAAAAATCTGCCAATTTACGTGCGTGATCCTCAGATATGTACGCAACTTTCATTAGTTTTGAGTTTTCTGATTTGAGCAACGGAAGTACCACTTTAAAATTCGTGTTTACTGGCTGTTCTGTTTTGGCAGATTATGTCTCTGTTTTTTGCATTGTCTCTTGTAGACTTTATGTGAGGCTTTCTAGACGTGGAGAGCTGTAGCTAATGTTTTATTGAGTTCTTGCAATGTGTCACTACAGGACCAAAGTGGATTCAAGTTTTTTGAGTACTAACCCCTCTAATGAAGTTTATGAGAAGTTTGGTGTGAAGGAAGTTTTCAAGGGTCAAGAGAGGAGGATGATATATGATCAAGAAGAGTGAAAAGTCTAAGCTTGGGGATGCCCCGTGGTTCATCCCCGCATATTTCAAGGAGACTCAAGCGTCTAAGCTTGGGGATGCCCAAGGCATCCCCTTCTTCATCAACTTATCGGGTTTCTTCTATTGAAACTATATTTTTATTCGGTCACATCATATGTGCTTTACTTGGAGCGTCCTGTGTGCTTTTATTTTTGTTTTGTTTGAATAAATTCGGATCCTAGCAATCCTTGTGTGGGAGAGATACACGCTCCGCTTTTTCATATGAACACTCGTGTTCTTCGTTTTACTTTTAATGTTCAATGATAAAAGTTGGAAGCTATTGCACTTATTTATATTTGGTTGAAAACAGAAAATGCCTCATCATGTCTTGGATAATCTGACAGTTGGCAATTGTTTTGAGCTCTCAAGTAGATCATGATTAAGATTTTTCATGTAGTCTAAGCCTATTAGTGGAGAGCTACTGTAGAGCTTGTTGAAATTGGTTTGCATAATTGATCTCTCTTAAGGTCTAGATATTTTCTGGTAAAAGTGTTTGAGCAACAAGGAAGACAGTGTAGAGTATTATAATGCTTGCAATATGTTCTTATGTAAGTTTTGTTGTACTGGTTCATACTTGTGTTTGCTTCAAATAACCTTGCTAGCCTAAGTCTTGTATCGAGAGGGATTACTTCTCATGCATCCAAAATCCTTGAGCCAACCACTATGCCATTTGTGTCCACCATACCTACCTACTACATGGTATTTCTCCGCCATTCCAAAGTAAATTGCTTGAGTGCTACCTTTAAACAATTCAAAATTTATCACCTCTGATTTGTGTCAATGTTTAATAGCTCATGAGGAAGTATGTGGTGTTTATCTTTCAATCTTGTTGGGCAACTTTCACCAATGGACTAGTGGCTTCATCCGCTTATCCAATAATTTTACAAAAAGAGCTGGCAATGGGATTCCCAGTCCCAAATTAATTAACCAAAATAGACACTCCTCCATGGTATGTGATTGTTGGACGGCACCCGAGGATTCGGTTAGCCATGGCTTGTGTAAGCAAAGGTGGGGAGGAGTGTCATCATAATAAAACTAAAATAAAAGGGCACTCCTTCATGGTATGAGATTGTTGGCAGTGCACCCGAGGATTCGGTTAGCCATGGTTTGTGAAAGAAAGGTTGGAAGGAGTGCCACCCAAAAATAAAATAAAATAGGAGCCGCTCTTGAAGGTTTGTCTCGGCAAGGGGGTTAGAGTGCCCACTACCATTCGTTGACAACAACAAACACCTCTCAAAACTTTACTTTTATGCTCTCTTTATGTTTTCAAAACCAAAGCTCTAGCACAAATATAGCAATCGATGCTTTCCTCTTTGAAGGGCCATTCTTTTACTTTATGTTGAGTCAGTTTACCTACTTCCTTCCATCTTAGAAGCAAACACTTGTGTCAACCGTGCATTGATTCTTACATACTTGCTTATTTGCATTCATCATATTACTTTGTGTTGACAATTATCCATGAGATATGCATGTTACAAGTTGAAAGCAACCGCTGAAACTTATATCTTCCCTTGTGTTGCTTCGATGCCTTTACTTTGAACTTATTGCTTTATGAGTTAACTCTTGTGCAAAACTTTTGATACTTGTCTTGAAAGTACTCTTCATGAAAAGTTTTGCTATATGTTATCTATTTGTTAGCAACTATAGATCATTGCCTTGAGTCACTTCATTCATTTCATATGCTTTGTAATAGTATGATCAAGGTTATGTAAGTAGCATGTCACTACAGAAATTATTCTTTTTATCGTTTACTCGCTCGGGACGAGCAGCAACTAAGCTTGGGGATGCTGATACGTCCCCGACGTATCCATAATTTCTGTCGTTCCATGCTTGTTTTATGACAATACTTACATGTTTTGCTTGCACTTTAAGATGTTTTTATGCGTTTTCCGGAACTAACCTATTAACAAGATGCCACGAGTGCCGGTCCTCGTTTTCTCGCTGTTTTTGGTTCCAGAAAGGCTGTTCGGGCAATATTCTCGGAATTCGACGAAACAAAGACCAAATCTCCTATTTTTCCCGGAAGGCTCCAGAACACCGAAGAAGAGTCGGAGAGGGGCTAGAGGGCCACCACACCATAGGGCGGCGCGGCCGGCTCGGGCCCGCGCCGGCCGTGGTGGGAGGCCCCCGGTGCCCCCCTCGCGCCGCCTCTTCGCCTATAAAATCCCTTTCGACCTAAAAACACCGTACCACTTGGACGAAACTCCAAAAGACTCCGAGGGCGCCGCCACCATCGCGAAACTCCAATTCGGGGGACGAAGTCTCGTCCCGGCACCTGCCGGGACGGGAAGTGCCCCCGGAAGCCATCTCCATCAACGCCACCGCCTCCATCATGCTCCGTGAGTAGTTCCCCCATGGACTACGGGTTCTAGCTGTAGCTAGTTGGTATTCTCTCCCCCATGTACTTCAATACAATGATCTCATGAGCTGCCTTACATGATTGAGATTCATCTGATGTAATCGGTGTTGTGTTTGTCGGGATCCGATGGATTGTTACATTATGATTGTCTATCTACAAAGTTTATGAAGTTATTGTTGCCGCAATCTTGTTATGCTTAATGCTTGTCACTAGGGCCCGAGTGGCATGATCTTAGATTTAAGCTCTATACTTATTGCTTAGATTGTATCTACAAGTTGTATGCACATGTCACCGTCCGGAACCAAAGGCCCCGAAGTGACGAAATCGGGACAACCGGCGGGGATGGCGGTGATGTGAGGGACACATGTTTTCACGGAGTGTTAATGCTTTGCTCCGGTGCTCTATTAAAGGGAGTACCTTAATATCCGATGAGATTCCCTTGAGGCCCGGCTGCCACCGGCCGGTAGGACAATAGATGTTGTGCAAGTTTCTCATTGCGAGCACGTACGACTAAATATGGAAAACATGCCTACATGATTAATGAATTGATGTTCTTTCTTAATGCCTTATCAATCCTATCAATTGCCCGACTGTAATTTGTTCACCCAACATTTGTTATTGGAGAGTTACCACTAGTGTAGATAGCTGGGAACCCCGGTCCATCTCTCATCATAATATACTCGTTCTACATGTCATTGGAAGTAGTATCAACTATCTTCTGGTGCCATTGCTCTCATATTGCTATTACCGCCGTCGTGTTACTCGTTACTACTGCTCTCATATCACCGCTACTTTCACATCACCCTTGTTGCTAGTGCTTTTCCAGTGCAGCTGAATTGACAACTCAGTTGTTAAGGCTTATAAGTATTCTTTACCTCCCCTTGTGTCGAATCAATAAATTTGGGTTTTACTTCCCTCGAAGACTATTGCGATCCCCTATACTTGTGGGTCATCACCCCCCCATAGGCCGGCGCGGGCCCTGCCCTGGTCGCGCCGCCATGTGGGGAGGGGGCCCACAACCCCCTCTGGCCTCCTCTCCTTCGCGTACATCTTCGCCCCGAAAACCTAAGGCACGGGGAGTTACGGAGAATTGACAGAGCCGCCTTTGCGGGGCGGAAAGACACCAGAGAGAAAAGAGCTCTCCGGCGGGCAGGAATCCGCCGCGGAAATTCCCTCCCGGAGGGGGAAATCGACGCCATCGCCATCGTCATCGAGCTGTACATCATTGGGATCATCATCATCATCATCTCCACCACCTACACCGCCATCTCCACCGCTGCATCTCGTCACCGGCCGTAACATCTAGGGTTGAATCTTGATTGTTTGATAGGGGAAACTCTCCCGGTGTTGATTACTTGCTTGTTATTGATGCTATTGAGTGAAACCATTGAACCAAGGTTTATGTTCAGATTGTTATTCATCATCATATCACCTCTGATTATGTTCCATATGATGTCTTGTGAGTAGTTCGTTTAGTTCTTGAGGACATGGGTGAAGTCTAAATGTTAGTAGCAAACTATGTTGAGTAATATTTAATGGTTCGATATTTAAGTTGTGGTGTTATTCTTCTAGTGGTGTCATGTGAACGTCGGCTACATGATACTTCACCTTTATGGGCCTAGGGGAGTGCATCTTGTATTCGTTTGCTAATTGTGGGGTTGCCGGAGTGACGACAACCTAAACCCCCGTTAGTATATCGGTGCGAAGGGATAGCGGGATCTCGAGTTTAAGGCTGTGGTTAGATTTATCTTAATTACTTTCTTGTATTTGCGGATGCTTGCAAGGGGTATAATCACAAGTATGTATTAGTCCTAGGAAGGGCGGTGCATTAGCATAGGTTCACCCACACAACACTTATCAAAACAATGAAGATTAATCAACTATATGAAGCGAAAGCATTAGACTAAAATCCCCGTGTGTCCTCAAGAACGTTTGGTCATTATAAGTAAACAAACCGGCTTGTCCTTTATGCTAAAAAGGATTGGGCCACTCGCTGCAACTATTTCTCTCGCATTTTATTTACTTGTAGTTTATTTATCTGCTACATCAAAACCCCCTGAGTATTTGTCTGTGAGCATTTACAGTGAATCCTTCATCGAAACTGCTTGTCAACACCTTCTGCTCCTCGTTGGGTTTGACACTCTTATTTATCGAAAGTACTACGATACACCCCCTATACTTGTGGGTCATCAACCCGCAGCAAGTTCCTCGACCAGGGCAATCTGCACTTATCTTACCCGCAGTCATCGCTGGTTTTGACGTGTCGAGAGTCTTTATAGATGGTGGCAGCAGCTTAAACCTTATGTATGCATATACATTAAGGAAAATGAACATATCCCTGGCAAATCTAAAACCAACTGACACACGTTTCCACGGAATCACGCCAGAGAAGCCAAGCTATCCATTGGGGAAGATCAATCTCGACGTTCAGTTTGGGACCCGAGAAAACTACAGGATAGAGAAGCTGGAGTTTGAAGTTGTGGATTTCCCATCGCAATATCACGCATTGTTGGGACGACCAGCATACGCCAGGTTTATGGCGGTACCACATTACACGTACCTGTTGTGGAGGTTGCCTGGACCTAAGGGACCAATTACAGTCAAAGGGAAGTTTTGCGCTGGCTGATAAATGCGACAAGGATTTTCATCGGCTGTCAAAAACTTTCGGTATGCAAGCAGAATATATGGCGTCAAGGCTCACAACTGACTATGATGTGCTGCCAGATACAGGGAGGCCACTCAGGGAACCAACCTTCAACACTGCTAAGGATTCAAAAGAGGTGCAGATCCACCTGACGGACCCGAAGAAAACGACGTCCATTGCAACAAATATGGACCTCGCATAGGAAAGCGCGCTCGTCGAGTTCCTCCATGAGCACTGGAAAATCTTCACATGGTGTCCAGCTGACATGCCAGGAGTACCCAAGGAACTTGCCGAGCACCACCTAAATTTGGATCCAATTGCGAGACCAATCAAACAACCTTTGCGGCATTTTTCGGAACCAAACCGCAAAGCTATGCTGTCAGAAATCGATCGACTCAAAGAAGTTGGTTTTATTAAAGAAATATCTACAGAAGCCACGTGGGTAGCTAACCCAGTGATGGTGCCGAAGAAAAATACGAAAGTCCTTCGCATGTGTGTCGACTTTACGTGTCTCAATAAACACTGTCCAAAGGATCACTTTCCCCTCCCAAGGATCAATCAAATCATCGACTCCACGGCAGGATGTGAACGTCTTTCCTTCCTGGACGCATATTCTGGTTATAACCAAATCAGATTAAAAGAAGATGATGAAGCCAAGACAGCGTTCATAACACCTTATGGCGTGTTCTGTTATAAAACAATGCCTTTTGGTCTAAAAAACGCGGGAGCAACATACCAGCGGATGATGCAGAAGTGCCTTGCAACACAGATTGGAAAAAATGTACAAGTTTACATTGACGATGTCATCATAACATCAAAAAAGGGGACAACATTGATCGAGGATTTGAAAGAAACCTTCGATAACCTCGACAAGTTCTGCCTTAAGTTAAACCCGACAAAGTGCTCCTTTGGTGTTCCTGTTGGAGAACTTCTCGGGTTCCTAGTATCAGCAAGAAGGATCGAGGCCAATCCAGAGAAAACCCAAGCCATCGTAACGATGAGGAAGCCGACAAAGTTGAAAGAAATACAACAGCTGACGGGGCGAGTCGCAGCTTTAAGCAGATTCATCGCCAGGCTAGGGGAAAAGGCACTGCCGTTCTACACATTGATCAAACAAGGAGAGAAGTTTCAGTGGAACGAGGAAGCAGATAGAGCTTTCGAGAATCTCAAGCGCACAATTTCGACACCACCAATCTTGGTGGCGCCCAAAGAGAAGGAACCCCTCCTGCTATACATCGCAGCCACACCTCAGGTGGTCAGCACGGCTCTCGTAGTCGAAAGGGAGGAAGAAGGAAAGCTCCATGGAGTACAGAGGCCAGTATATTTCATCAGTGAAGTATTATCGCCTTCAAAACTGCGGTACCCGCAGTACCAGAAGCTAGCATATTGTTACCACCCGATTTTGGCCAAATCAGGAGTTGGGCCGTAAGTGAAGATGGGCTTGAAGGACATACACGTGGAGCATCTTCGAAGCGGCCTTGCGCTGAGAGTTTGGGCTAAGTTGCCCGTGTATCTGTAATATAGTAGATCGCATTGTAATTTAGATTAAAGAGATAGAGTCTGGCCCGTGCACGGTTAGGTGCACGCCTCAATTAGAAAGTCCCTTGGACTATAAATATGTATCTAGGGTTATCGGAAAAGGAGGACAATCATCGTTCAATCAACACAAATCAGGCGCATCGCCACCCCTTTCTTCGAGGGTTTCTCCCGGGTAAGCACCATGTCTGCCTAGATCGCATCTAGCGATCTAGGCGATACAAGTTTATTCGTCAACCTTGTACTCGCTCGTGCTGAAGCCTTGTTGATGGCGAGCAGTACTATTTATCCTTAGGTGTTTAGGGGCTTGCATTGATGCTTTCACGTGCATATCTGCGTGGCGATGCTGTCCCTCGACACCTAGCTGCCCTTACGTCTATCCGGACGTAAGGGCAGCATCTTGCTTATTCGTTACTTAGCAGATCCGATCCGTTATAGTTGCTCCTTGCTCTGCGAGGATTAGTTTAATATCTGCATAGTTAGGCCTTACGCTGGGGTCGGAGGATCCGGTAGTGCGCTAGATGCTGTTCACCGCCCCTGCGAGGGATGTTCCGGGAATCGACGTCATGTTGGTTTTTAGGCCTCTCGTAGGGGTGGTTTGCATCGTCTTCCGTAGCTGCTAGGCCCGATCACACGTAGGACGTTCCGGTTATGCGATGAAAACCCTAAAATGTCGTGGATCGTGTTAGCTTTGTCCTGATCAAGCAGGATCCCCATGCCATTGTAAATCCAACGTGAAACATGGGGCGATCGGCTCCTTGAGCCGATCCACAGGGAAACCTGAGAGCCGATAGGGCTCGTATTTAATGTTTACGTGTCTGCCATGCAGGAACAATCGAAGCACTAACACCTTCCCGACCGGGTCTAGGTCGGGTGGCACGCCCTAGCAACCGCCAGGACGTTTTGCCAGAAGATTTGCGGGACGACGCGAGGTGCCAGGGATCCACTAAGCGGCCCTGGGAGCTTCCCGGCTCTTCGTGTTGCTCAGCCATCACCCGTCGGGGTTTTTTTGGAGGGTAACACATTCTGGCACGCCCGGTGGGACCACCTTCTGCAACATCCACGTCAACATCGACATCCGAGATGGCAGAGGGGCAAATCACCTACAAGGATCTCCCTGCAGAGCACAAGAAGAAACACGATGAGCTGAAGGCCATCTGGGAAGCCGAACTCATCGGCTCCTTTGAGACGACCCGTTCTCACAACATCAAGCTCAAAGGAAACACGTGTCTGTCGCATGGCGTCAATAAAGTAGATCTCAGCCACTCTATAAGGGAGCCAGGGTTCTCCTTTAGTGTCAACACGGCCAGGCTGGTGAACTGCCATAGCGCGGACAAAGCAGAGAGCAGCCACTCTCGTGGCAAAGATAAAGAGGAGGCCGTTCCACGCGACCGGCCCCAAGATGATGACAGACGGTACCTGACCGAGGAGGAGGTGAGAAGCATACGGTATCAGCGCCCACTCTCCGTGCATCTCCTCAACAAATATGAGCAGCAGTACGACCGACGTCGGCGCTACGACGAAGACGATGAAAGATGTCATCGGTCAGATGCAGCGGACAGGAGGTATCGTCAGCACGACAGGAACAACGACGGGTACGAACGTCGCGCTAGAGGGAGGTCAAGGGAACCAGACAACTTGGATAGGCACTGGGACTGTCCCTTCTTCAAACATTGCTGGGACTCAGGAATGAGCCGATTGCCAACAATCGAGAACTGCCCAGAATGCAGACAGCACAGAAGGAGGGCAAACGAAGTTTCAGTGTTCGAGCGCCTAGGACCTCTCCCACCTAAGAATAAGCGAGCTGAGTCATCTCAAGAAGAGGACTTCGAGGAGTCCGAGGGAGAAGAAGATAGGTATCACCGACCAAGGTGGTGCCCTGATGGACTCAGCCATTCTCAGAAGCGTAGAGTGCAGCGGCTGCGAAACCTGGAAGAAGCCGAGGCACAGTACCTGTACACCTTGAGAAGAGCACGGCCCGATCTGGCCGTGAAAATCCGGCAAACATCGGAGACAAAGGCGCGCCCGCCAAAGAAAGTATGGCGCCCAAAACAGGCGAAAGCCGATGCACAGGCATCGGCTGATGCCGATGCAGAGACGTCGGCTGACACAAACATGGTGTTTATACTCCCGTCGGAGTTTCGCGCTCCAAGCGACGAGGAAGTTTCAGTGGCTCAATTCGACTGCGGTCCACGACCAGTTATCTTTGAGAAGCCACGAGATAGAAGCTACAGGCATCTGAAAGCCCTATACTTGAGGGGTTACATCAACGGGCAGCCTGTCAGCAAGATGTTGGTTGATACCGGAGCGGCAGTCAACATAATGCTGTATTCCATGCTACGTCGTTTGGGGCATTCCAGCGACGATCTGATCAAGACCAACATCACACTAAGCGACTTCAACGGCCAGGCGTCAGAAGCAAAAGGTGTTCTGAATGTAGAGCTTACTGTAGGCCGGAAGACCATACCTACTGCGTTCTTCATCGTTGACAGCAAAAGCAATTACACCGTCCTATTGGGAAGGGACTCGGATTCATGCTAAGCTGTTGCATCCCGTCTACAATGCACCAATGCATCATACGGTGGGATGGAGATGAAGTGGAAGTCGTTCGAGCGAGATGACTCAATCGAGATATCATTAGCTGCCATGAGTGTGTGGGAAGCAGATGACCAAGAGCCACTCTCTGGAATCAGTTTAGAGGGTTGTGAGCGCATCGAAGCCTCGAAAAATGGGGTAAGGCTGGTTTTATCCACCGGCCTAATGGAGTAGCAGGTCCAAGACATTGGACATACGTGGCAAGGCCGATCCCGACGATCGGCCCTCAAAAAATAAAAAAAAGCAAAGGATTTTATCTCCAACTCGTCACGTAGCTACAGTGGAAGTCCAAGAAGTTGCAAACCATCGTCAAACATTGCAACGAAAAAGGAGGCCGATTCTAGCAATCGGCCAAAATTATCCTGAACGTCCCTTTGTCTGTGTTCAGCATTGATCCAACAGATGCCGGGAGAGCCGATACCATCAATTACTTGACAGAATCGGCTCGGGGGGCACATAGACATAGATGGATGAGACACGAGGATACGAAGCTGGAACGGATTTCAAATGTCCAGCAGAGCAGCTCAAGATTTAAAAATGGACAATCCAAAAATTTTGAGCGCAGCCGATGCGTAGACATCGACTTAAGGATTCAAAGCCGATGAGCCTAATGGAGCAGTCATCGAGTTATATGGCGAGGCTCTATTCTCCAGCTGCTTGGTGACTCAGGTCTTCTCTGCGAAGACCTCCAACTTCGTTTGCGGGCCGTATCGTTAATTGAAGGGGCTCGCGGGGCATATACAGAGAAGGTACAGGGCGTACAAGACCGCGAAAATGTACCCAGGAGGGCCGATTCAGAAATTAATCGGCTGGTAAAAAATCGGAAACAATACGAGAATTTCCAGCACAGCCGATGCTCGGCCATCGACTTTAGAATTACAGAGGTTAAGCTGCCACCTGATCAGGCCTCATTAAAGGAAAAAATCTCTAAGGCACAGAATACACCGGTACGGACGCGATCTATTTCTGCATCCTTGATCTGAAGGAAGGCAACGTCACGACTGGCCAGAGCTTCAACGACAGCGTCATTGGGACGTGGGGCTGGATTTCTTCAAGGATGTTCTCCGTCTCCTCCGAGTTTTCAACCAATGTCCCAATGGGTGAAGAAAGCAGAGCTTTGAAGCAGGAAAATCTATCCCAACCCTGACAAACAACAAGGGCCGGTGACGATATGATCGGCTGTGGCGTTTCTGCCTGGGGTTTGGCCAAGGTGGCGACTTGGATGATGTCGCCTTTAGAGGTTGTTACGACTAGATCTGTGGAGGACATCAGGATATCATCGGCATCAGCATCCCCACTAGAAGTTTCGTCAGTCTGCAAGGAAAAGATGATGAGCCGATCTAAGCATCAAAGTACAATGCCGTCCGCAAAGATGGTGCCCTGTGTTGATGGGAGCTGGGGGGAACAGCAGGTTCGGGGGTTGACCTCTTCTAGGAAGCCGATGGTGGCACATATGGCTGTTTTTACGTGGTGGTGCCTCCACAGGGGCCCCAGCTCGAACTGTGTCGGCTGGATTGTGTTTCCTTGCTGACATTATCTTCAGCAGGAGTCTACAAGGGCAAGGTTAATAAACCAATGGCCTAGAAGGATGTTGCTCTTCAAAGTGTTCCGGGCAGCCATCTTTCTCGCTGAGGCTCGGGGGGCAGCTGGCCTTGAAAATTCCTCATTCTGAAGAGCCGATGGTGTTGAAATCGGCTATCCCTGCGTCGTAACCATGTGGAAAGGTGGCGAGTTCTTGCAGAGGAAAACCACCAGGGTTGGTAGGAGCAGCACAAACATGCAGTTCAGGGTAAGGGTGAGCCCGACGAAGGAGCATGTCTCTGCTAACACCAGGAGGGCAGTCGATGGTGAAGCAATCGGCTATGGCATTTTCTGCTTAAGGTTTGGCTATGACTTGGTCGGCGTTACTTTGACCAGAATGGGGAATAGCATCGGGAAACATCCTCGCCAGGAGCTGCATTAGTCTGCCAGAGGCGGCGAGCCAATCTGATCAGCAAGGCGCAAGACTTGAACGGGAGAAGCTCGGGGGGCAGTTTGCCCTGGAGGATCCTTCGCTATAGGAAGCTGATTTTTTCGGAATCGGCTGGCCCTGCATCACAGCTTGTCTGAGGAATGGTGCTGATATCGCCAAAAATATCAGTTTCCGCATACAAGTCAATTGAGTGACAAGCCCAGGGCTCTATTGTAGACACCTGCCCAAAACCAGATTGCCAGCCCGCTGGGTTGGCTGGTAAGAGTCATGATCCTGTTTGAGGTGTCTCATGGGGCAAAGCCGATGCACGGCCATCAAGTGCTCAAAGTTGCCTCATTGCCAGTTTGGCAGTGCTGTTAGGAGAGAGTTGGCATCCCAAAACAGCCTGTTGTTCATGCCTGGGACTGTTTGACTGAATTACGGGTCCTCATCATTGTTTTCACCTCGACTGGGGCTTGGGGAACAGCTGGCCTCGTGGATGTTCTGTTTTTTAAGCCGATTGGAGAGTCATCGGCTGGTTCCGCGGACATTGACCTGTGGAGCACTGACCAAGCTCGCGATCGCTCCGATGTCAAAGATGAGGAGCGGATCATGGGGGGATCGATGTGTGGAAATTAGCTCACTAAAAATCGATCGAGTTGACAATCGGCTAAATTAGTATAAAAAAGAATCGGTAAAATCAAGTTGGGGAAATTCTCCATTGATAAACCAGATTTCTTACAAGGGAGGAGCCGATTGCTTAAGAAAGGAAGAACAAAAGAAGGGTCTGTTGACCAATCTACTACTGCTAGGCCTACACTAGTAGATCCTAATCTACGGGCCGTCATCGCCTTCATCATCCTCGGAGCTCCCATCAGCGCTGCTGCCGACTGGCTCCTCGTCGCTGCTCCCGTAGCCCTCTGCAGGGGCTTCATCCTCCTCTTCGTCATCGCTGTCGTCGTCATCCCACCACATGCGGCGGCGTTTCGCTGGTGGGTAACCCTCGAGGGAGTCGTTGTCGTCTTCTTCCTCCTCTTCCTCCTCATCGTCGGAGGAAAAGCTCCCTTCCCAGGGGAAGAGGTCGTCATCGCTTGTTGCTTCCAGCTCCCCGTCAATGAGGAACTGAAGGTCTTCTTCCCCGTCGGTGAGGGGTTCGTCGTCTTCCGACTCGTTGGAGAAGTCCCAGTCCCGCGCGTCCCAGTACTCTGGGGCGCGGGCCTCGTAGATGGCCATCAAATCGACTTCCTGCTCGAACTCGCTGGAAGAGGAGGACTGGAGGGACAGGCCAGAGGAAACGGAGGGAGAGGAAGAATCCATGGGGATGGAGGAGGGTTTTTCGGTTTGCCGATGGCTATTGTGGAGCAAGGGGATGAAGAGAGAAACTACACGAAGTGGCCAAATAAAAAGGGGTATAGCGATTTAATGCCTAAGCAGTTTCCGAGGACGTGGTGCCAGAGCCGTCAAATCGTGCAGAGAAGGCGAGGAGGCAAGACGTCATCATGAAGAAAACTGCGACGGTTTTGCCATGACATGACCCTTCGAAGGAGGCAGATGGTTTTGCAATTATCATTATCAAAACCAGGGGGGCATGTGTTACCACCCGATTTTGGCCAAATCAGGAGTTGGGCCGTAAGTGAAGATGGGCTTGAAGGACATACACGTGGAGCATCTTCGAAGCGGCCTTGCGCTGAGACTTTGGGCTAAGTTGCCCGTGTATCTGTAATATAGTAGATCGCATTGTAATTTAGATTAAAGAGATAGAGTCTGGCCCGTGCACGGTTAGGTGCACGCCTCAATTAGAAAGTCCCTTGGACTATAAATATGTATCTAGGGTTATCGGAAAAGGAGGACAATCATCGTTCAATCAACACAAATCAGGCGCATCGCCACCCCTTTCTTCGAGGGTTTCTCCCGGGTAAGCACCATGCTGCCTAGATCGCATCTAGCGATCTAGGCAGTACAAGTTTATTCGTCAACCTTGTACTGCTCGTGCTGAAGCCTTGTTGATGGCGAGCAGTACTATTTATCCTTAGGTGTTTAGGGGCTTGCATTGATGCTTTCACGTGCATATCTGCGTGGCGATGTTGTCCCTCGACACCTAGCTGCCCTTACGTCTATCCGGACGTAAGGGCAGCATCTTGCTTATTCGTTACTTAGCAGATCCGATCCGTTATAGTTGCTCCTTGCTCCGCGAGGATTAGTTTAATATCTGCATAGTTAGGCCTTACGCTGGGGTCGGAGGATCCGGTAGTGCGCTAGATGCTGTTCACCGCCCCTGCGAGGGATGTTCCGGGAATCGACTTCATGTTGGTTTTTAGGCCTCTCGTAGGGGTGGTTTGCATCGTCTTCCGTAGCTGCTAGGCCCGATCACACGTAGGACGTTCCGGTTATGCGGTGAAAACCCTAAACTGTCGTGGATCGTGTTAGCTTCGTCCTGATCAAGCAGGATCCCCATGCCATTGTAAATCCAACATGAAACATGGGGCGATCGGCTCCTTGAGCCGATCCACAGGGAAACCTGAGAGCCGATAGGGCTCGTATTTAATGTTTACGTGTCTGCCATGCAGGAACAATCGAAGCACTAACACCTTCCTGACCGGGTCTAGGTCAGGTGGCACGCCCTAGCAACCGCCAGGACGTTTTGCCAGAAGATTTCGGGACGACGCGAGGTGCCAGGGATCCACTAAGCGGCCCTGGGAGCTTCCCGGCTCTTCGTGTTGCTCAGCCATCACCCGTCGGGTTTTTTTTGGAGGGTAACACATATGGAGTGTTTACAACAGCAAGAAAGTTGCGACACTATTTTTCGGCACACCCGATAATAGTGGTCAACGAGGCTCCTCTCTCAAATATATTAAACAACCCAGAAGCTACGGGTCGTGTCTCCCTTTGGGGAATAGAGCTTTCCCCTCGGGACATCACGTATGAAAAAAGAAAAGCAATAAAGTCGCAAATCTTACCAAACTTCATCGCAGAGTGGATGGAGCTACAAAATACAGGACTTCCAGATTTATCGAGAACCTGGACTATGAATTTTGATGGGTCCAAAAGGTTAGAGGGTGCTGGAGCAGGCGTGATACTAATATCACCTAAAGGCGACAAATTAAAGTATGTTCTACGGATGACGTTCCCAAACGCGTCTAATAATGAGGCAGAATATGAAGCTCTCATACACGGGATGAAGATGGAGAAAGCTTGTGGTGCAACCCGACTAAAAATCTTTGGCGACTCACAGTTGGTGGCCCAGCAGGTCATGAATCAATGTGATGCAGTCAACGAGAGTATGATAGCATACAAGCAGATGTATAATGAGCTAGAAAAGCTGTTTGATGGATGCGAGGTAAATCACATCAGCAGGTTGAGCAATGATGAAGCCGATGTTCTTGCAAACATCGGGTCGCAGTGTCTCGCGATTCCTTCAGGCATGTTTTGGGAAGAAATAAGCGAGAGATCCACAAAGCCGATGAAACCAAAGAAGAAGGAGAATGATGAGAAACCCTCGGGGGCTACAAAAGAAACACTGGAGGAAGAAGAGGAACAGGAGCTAGTCATGATGGTGCAAATTCCATGGATGCAGGTGTACATATCGTACATCCTAAGGAAAACAATACCAGACGATCCAATAGAAGCAAGGCGAGTAATCAGGCGTTCTAAAGCCTTTACTGTGGTCAAAGGGGAGTTGTACAAGCGAAGTATTTCGGGTGTGCTACAGAGGTGCATCACACCCGAAGAAGGAAGAGTAATTCTGAAGGAAGTACACGAAGGAATATGCGGTCATCATGCAAGCAGTCGAGCTATCACGGCCAAGGTTTTCAGGGCAGGATTTTATTGGTTGACAGCAATTGAGGACGCGAAGGAAATAGTGCGAACTTGCGACGCGTGCCAGAGATTCTCCGCAAAACCTCATTCTCTGGCAGCAGAGTTGATGCCAATCCCGTTGTCTTGGCCCTTTGCTCAATGGGGTCTCGATATGGTGGGAAAATTACACAAAGCTTCGCTAGGAGGATATGAGTATATGCTCGTTGCTGTCGACAAATTTACCAAGTGGATAGAAGCAAAGTCGATAAATTCACCGGACGGCGCGTCGGCAATCAAGTTTGTGAAAAGCATTGTCTTTCGATTTGGAGTCCTGACATAGGCATCCCCAATGGGCCTGCCAAAGATGGTACCCGGGGTTTACTAAAGGCCCAGGACTCGAAGAATAAGAAGACTCCGAAGCCCATTTAGCGTTAAGGAAAGATAGGTTGTATTAGGAAAGATAGAGATTTGTAATCTTACGGGTTGGGTACGAAACCCTCCCGAACTATGTAACTTGTGTATTATGAAATCCTCGGCTCCACCCTCTATATAAGGGGGAGTAGAGGGGCGGAGAAAGGATCGAGATTATTGTCAACAGAACCCTAGTTTTCATAGTCAGCGTGTACTTTTGGGCTGAAACCTTCGAGATCTACTTGCCAGAAGAGGATCGCGGTAGAAATTTTCAAAATAGAAGGAGATTTTCTCGCCAGTTCTACAACAATGACGCTCCTGGCCACATATCGGCTGGTTTCCGAGGAAACTCTGGAGGGAATAGTCGAGATGACTACCAAAGGAGTAATGAGCAACAAGGCGACAATAGAGGTGATTCTCGAGGTAATAGTCAAAATAATGGACCAAGGTTTCAAAGACCTGATGTGTCCCCCGAGGAGATGATGAACGGACCGTGTCAGATGCACTTTTATCTCGACAACAACGGAAAGAGGCAGTCAGGACATCTCCAAAAAGACTGCCGCAATTTTCAGGCAATGTTGCGAGCCGCAGGAATTGCAAATGCCCAAGCAATGAACAGAAATCCCCAGGGGCCAAGGAGTGAGATCCATCTCCCACCTCCTCCCGCAATTACAGACGAAAATCGGCACCAGCTCAGAATAGCGGCAGCACCACACCCACCTCCATATGTTGACCCCAATTCAGAAAGCTAGGCCATCCAACAGGGCGCAGAAGGTAATCTCACGACAAGTGTTCATGGCAGAGAAGATGCCTCCACCAACAGTTGAGTACCTAAATTGGTCGGGACAAGACATTGGCTTCACAATTGCGGATCATCCACATCAAGTTCCTCGACCAGGACAATCGGCACTCATCTTACCCGCAGTAATTGCTGGCTTTGACGTGTCGAGAGTTTTTATAGATGGTGGCAGCAGTTTAAACCTTATGTATGCAGATACATTGAGGAAAATGAACATATCCCTGGCAAATTTGAAACCAACTGATACACGCTTCCATGGGATCACACCAGAGAAGTCAAGTTATCCGTTGGGCAAGATCAACCTCGACGTTCAGTTTGGAACCCGAGAAAACTGCAGGATAGAGAATCTCGAGTTTGAAGTTGTGGATTTCCCGTCGCAATATCACGCTTTGTTGGGACGACCAGCATACGCCAGGTTTATGGCAGTACCACATTATATGTACCTATTGTGGAGGTTGCCTGGATCCAAGGGACCTATCACAATTAAGGGAAGTTTCGCGCTGTCTGATAAGTGCGACAAAGATTTTCATCGACTGTCAGAAACTTTCGGGATGCAAGCAGAATATATGGCGCCAAGGCTCACTGATTACGATGTGCTGCCAGATGCAGGGAGGTCTCTCAGGGAGCCAACCTTCAACACTGCCGAGGATTCAAAAGAGGTGCAGATCCACCCGACGGACCCAAAGAAAACGACATCCATTGCAACAAACATGGATATCGCATAGGAAAGCGCGCTCGTCGAGTTCCTCCGTGAGCACTGGAAAATCTTTGCATGGTGTCCAGCTGACATGCCGGGAGTATCCGGGGAACTTGCCGAGCACCACCTCAACTTGGATCCTCTCGCGAGACCAATCAAACAACCTTTGCGGCGTTTTCGGAACCAAACCGCAAAGCTATGCTATCGAAATAGATCGACTCAAGGATGCTGGTTTTATCAAAGAGATATCTACGTAAGCCACGTGGGTAGCTAACCCGGTGATGGTGCCGAAGAAACACACGAAAGTCCTTCGCATGTGTGTCGACTTTACGTGTCTCAATAAACACTCGTCCTAAGGATCACTTTCCCCTCCCAAGGATCGATCAAATCATCGACTCCACGGCAGGATGTGAACGTCTTTCCTTCTTGGACGTATACTCTGGTTATAACCAGATCAGACTAAAAGAAGATGATGAAGCCAAGAGAGCGTTCATAACACCTTACGGCGTGTTTTGTTACAAAACAATGCCCTTTGGTTTGAAAAACGCGGGAGCAACATATCAGCGGATGATGCAGAAGTGCCTTGCAACACAGATTGGAAAAAATTTACAAGTCTACATTGACGATGTCGTGATAACATCAAAGAAGGGGTCAACACTGATCGAAGATTTGAAGGAAACCTTCGACAACCTCGACAAATTCTGCCTTAAGTTGAACCCAACAAAGTGCTCTTTTGGCGTTCCTGCGGGAGAACTTCTCGGGTTCTTAGTATCAGCAAGAGGGATTGAAGCTAATCCCGAAAAAATACAGGCCATTGTAACTATGAGGAAGCCAACAAAGTTGAAAGAAATACAACAGTTGACGGGGCGAGTCGCATCTTTAAGCAGATTCGTCGCCAGGTTAGGAGAAAAGGCATCGCCGTTTGATACGTCTCAAACGTATCTATAATTTCTTATGTTCCATGCTACTTTATTGATGATACCTACATGTTTTATACACATTATATGTCATTATTATGCGTTTTCCGGAACTAACCTATTGACGAGATGCCAAAGGGCCAGTTCTCGTTTTCTCGCTTTTTGGTTCCGGAAATCCTAGTAAGGAAATATTCTCGGAATCGGACGAAATCAATGCCCAGCATCCTATTTTTCCACGAAGCTTCCAGAACACCCGAGAGCCACCAGAGGGGAGCCCTGGTGGGCCCAGATGATAGGGCAGCGCGGCCAGGGCTGGGCCCGCGCCCCCCTAGTGTGTCGTCGCCTCGTCAACCCTCCGACTCCGCCTCTTCGCCTATATAAAGGTCCCTGACCTAAAACACGATACGAATAAGCCACGGTACGCGAAACCTTCCAGAGCCGCCGCCATCGCGAAGCCAAGATCTGGGGGACAGGAGTCTCTGTTCCGGCACGCCGCCGGGACGGGGAAGTGCCCCCGGAAGGCTTCTCCATCGACACCGCTGCCATCTCCACCGCCATCTTCATCACCGCTGCTGCTCCCATGAGGAGGGAGTAGTTCTCCATCGAGGCTAAGGGCTGTACCGGTAGCTATGTGGTTAATCTCTCTCCTATGTACTTCAATACAATGATCTCATGAGCTGCTTACATGATTGAGATCCATATGATGAGCTTTGTATCGCTACTAGTTATGTGCTACTCATGTGATGTTATTAAAGTAGTCTATTCCTCCTGCATGGTGTAATGGTGACAGTGTGTGCATCGTGTAGTTCTTGTCGTAGATTATGATCCTCTTGTAGGTTATGGAGTTGATTATCGCTATGATAGTATTGATGTGATCTATGCCTCCTTCATAGTGTGATGGTGACAGTGTGCATGCTATGTTAGTACTTGGTCTATTTTGCAAAGATCTATTATACTCTAAGGTTACTTAAACATGAATATCGAATGTTGTGGAGCTTGTTAACTCCGGCATTGAGGGTTCGTGTAATCCTACACAATTAGTGGTGTTCATCATCTAACAAGAGTATATGTAGCACAAAGGAAAGAGAACTTATTTATTATGTGATCAATGTTGAGAGTGTCCACTAGTGAAAGTATGATCCCTAGGCCTTGTTTCCACCACAAAGAATTGCTTCCCACGCCGGCAAGCTATTTTCCGGCGCCGCTTGTTTCATTGTTTTATCGCATCTTTACTTTCTCGCAATATTACCACCATCTATACCACCCGTGTTTTACTATCTCTTCGCCGAACTAGTGCACCTATACATCCGACAAGTGTATTAGGTGTGTTGGGGACACAAGAGACTTCTTGCTTTGTGGTTGCAGGGTTGCTTGAGAGGGATATCTTTGACCTCTTCCTCCCTGAGTTCGATAAACCTTGGGTGATCCACTTAAGGGAAAACTTGCTGATGTTCTACAAACCTCTGCTCTTGGAGGCCCAACACTGTCTACAAGAATAGAAGCACCCGTAGACATCACCGTTCTACGCATTGATCAAACAGGGCGAGAAATTTCAATGGAACGAGGAAGCAGACAGAGCTTTCGAAAATCTCAAGCGCACAATTTCGACACCACCAATCTTGGTGGCGCCTAAAGAGAAGGAACCTCTCCTCCTATACATTGCAGCCACGCCTCAGGTGGTCAGCACGGCCCTAGTAGTTGAAAGAGAAGAAGAAGGAAAGCTCCATGGAGTACAAAGGCCAGTATATTTCATTAGTGAAGTACTGTCACCCTCAAAACAACGATACCCCCAATATCAGAAGTTAGCGTATGGAGTGTTCACAACAGCAAGAAAATTGCGACACTATTTTTCGGCGCACCCGATAATAGTAGCCAACGAAGCTCCTCTGTCAAATATATTGAACAACCCAGAAGCTACGGGTCGCGTCTCCCTTTGGGAATAGAACTTTCCCCTCGGGACATCACGTATTAAAAAAGAAAAGCAATAAAATCGCAGGTTTTACCAGATTTCATTGCAGAGTGGATGGAGTTACAAAACACGGGGCCTCCAGATTTATCGAGAACCTGGACTATGAATTTTGACGGGTCCAAAAGGTTAGAAGGAGCTGGAGCAGGAGTGATACTAGTATCACCTGAAGGCGACAAGTTGAAGTATGTCCTACGGATGACGTTCCCAAACGCATCTAACAATGAAGCAGAATATGAAGCTCTCATACATGGGATGAAGATGGCGAAAGCTTGCGGTGCAACCCGATTGAAAATCTTCGGCGACTCACAATTGGTAGCACAGCAAGTTATGAATCAATGTGACGCAGTCAACGAGAGTATGATAGCATACAAGGAGATGTATAATGAGCTGGAAAAATTGTTTGATGGATGCGAGGTAAACCACATCAGCAGACTGAGCAATGATGAAGCCGATGTTCTTGCAAACATCGGGTCACAATGTCTCGCGATTCCTCCAGGTGTGTTTTGGGAAGAAATAAGCGAGAGATCAACAAAGCCAATGAAAACAAAGAAGAAGGAGAAGGAAGAGAAACCCTCGAGTACCACCAAAGAATCATTGGAATAAGAAGAAGAGGAACATGAGCTAGTCAAGATGGTGCAAATTCCATGGATGCAGGCATACATATCATACATCCTAAGGAAAACAATACCCAACGATCCAGTTGAAGCAAGGCGAATAATTAGACGATCTAAAGCTTTTACTGTGGTAAAAGGGGAGTTGTACAAACGAATTATTTCGGGTGTGCTACAGAGATGTGTTACACCCGAAGAAGGAAGGATCATCCTGAAAGATGTACACGAAGGAATATGCGGGCATCACGCGAGCAGCTGAGCTATTGCGGCTAAAGTCTTCAGGGCAGGATTTTATTGGTTAACAGCAATTGAGGACGCGAAGGAAATAGTGCGAACTTGCGATGCGTGCCAAAGATTCGCCGCTAAACCTCACTCGCCGGCAGCAGAACTGATGCCAATCCCATTGTCTTGGCCCTTTGCTCAATGGGGTCTCGATATGGTGGGTAAACTACACAAAGCTTCGCCAGGAGGATATGAGTATATGCTCGTTGCTGTCGACAAATTTACTAAGTGGATAGAAGCAAAGCCGATAAATTCACCGGATGGCGCGTCGGCAATCAAGTTTGTGAAAAGCATCGTCTTTCGATTTGGAGTACCTCACAGCATCGTCACAGACAACGGCAGTAACTTTACATCCAAGGAGTTCAAAGCATATTGTGCAGAAGTGGGCATCAAACTAAGTTTTGCGTCTGTCGCACATCCACAAACCAACGGTCAAGTAGAGAAGGCCAATGGCATCATCTGCAATGGTATCAAGAAGCGACTGTTGGGACCATTGGAAAAAGCTCGGCATACCTGGCCAGAGGAGCTGCCAAGCGTGTTGTGGAGTATTCGAACAACACCAAACACGGCGACGCAGGAGACGCCGTTTTTCCTGGTCCATGGAGCCGAAGCAGTCCTGCCGATAGAAATAGAACATGATGCTCCAAGAGTTACAGAATATGACGAAGAAACTTCGAGAAAAGCTTTGGAGGATGATGTCGACGCACTTGATGAAGCTCGAGATGAAGTCCTGTCACGAGTCGCCAAATATCAACAGGACCTGAAAAACTACCACAGTCGACGATTGCGACCAAGATCTTTTCAAGTTGGAGACTTGGTTTTACGACTCAATCAAAAAAGTCATGAAAAAATCGAGTCACCATGGCTTGGACCTTACATCGTCACAGAAGTAATCGAAGGAGGAGCATACAGAATCAAGGACAAGAAGACAGGGATTGCTGAGCCAAATCCTTGGAACGTGGCGCAGCTCAGGCGTTTTTACGCTTAGATACTGAAATATAGTCTCCTCTGTAAACATACAATGTACTGAAACGCCCGCGAGCTTTCAGACGCACTCTTTTCCTTTTTCGGGGCACCGAGTGGGGCCGGGAAAGGTTTTTAATGAGGCGGGCTCGCGGTGCTGCAATATAATAAAGATAGTGGAATTATATATCTTTTCGACATGCTCGGGGGCTTCCCCCTAGAAGATACAATATATATATATATATATATACAGTGCCAACAAAATACAACTTGCAAAAACATCTCGCTTTGGTATAAAATACCTCGCCAAAATAAAAATATATCGACAAATAGCGGTGAACGTAAAGCTCGGGGACTGATACGTCTCCAACGTATCCATAATTTCTGATGTTCCATGCTTGTTTTATGACAATACCTACATGTTTTGCTCACACTTTATAATGTTTTTATGCGTTTTCCGGAACTAACCTATTAACGAGATGCCACAGGTGCCGATTGTCTGTTTTCACGTTGTTTTTGGTTCCGGAAAGGCTGTTCGGGCAATATTCTCGGAATTCGACGAAACGAAGACCCAGCATCCTATTTTTCCCGGAAGATCCCAGAACACCTGAGGGGGACCAGAGGGGAGGCCCAGGGGCCCCACACAAGGTGCTGGCGCGGCCAGGGGGCGCGCCGCCCTGTTGTGTGGCGGCTCCGTACCCCCTCCGACTCCGTCTCTTCGCCTATATAAGCCCTTTCGACCTAAAAACGCGATACCAATTGACGAAACTCCAGAAAGACTCCAGGGGCGCCGCCGCCATCGCGAAACTCCAATTCGGGGGACAGAATCTCTGTTCCGGCACGCCGCCGGGACGGGGAAGTGCCCCCGGAAGCCATCTCCATCAACGCCACCGCCTCCATCATGCTCCGTGAGTAGTTCCCCCATGGACTACGGGTTCTAGCTGTAGCTAGTTGGTATTGTCTCCCCATGTACTTCAATACAATGATCTCATGAGCTGCCTTACATGATTGAGATTCATCTGATGTAATCGGTGTTGTGTTTGTTGGGATCCGATGGATTGTTACATTATGATTAGTCTATCTATAAAGTTTGTGTAGTTATTGTTGCTGCAATCTTGTTGTGTTTAATGCTTGTCACTAGGGCCCGAGTGGCATGATCTTAGATTTAAGCTCTATATTTATTGCTTAGATTGTATCTACAAGTTGTTTGCACATGTCTATGTCCGGAACCCGAGGCCCCAAAGTGACGTAAATTGGGATAACCGGAGGGAAGGCGTAGGTATGAGGATCACATGTTTTCACGGAGTGTTAATGCTTTGCTCCGGTGCTCTATTAAAAGGAGTACCTTAATTTCCAGTAGATTCCCTAGAGGCCCAGCTGCCACCGGCTGGTAGGACAAAAGATGTTGTACAAGTTTCTCATTGCGAGCACGTATGACTATATATGGAAAACATGCCTACATGATTAATAATCTTGATGTTCTGTCTTAATGCTATTTCAATCCTATCAATTGCCCAACTGTAATTTGTTCACCCAACACTTGTGTCACATCCCGAAATTTTCTAAATTTCGGAATGTAAAATAAAAAAAATTAACGCTTGATTATTTGAACTTGGTTGAATTTTCACAAGGATTTAAAACTTTTGTGTTTATTAAAAAGGTATTTACAAAAATAGGATTTTCATAAACCTTGGTTTCCAAAATAT
Source organism: Lolium rigidum (assembly GCF_022539505.1). Lineage (NCBI taxonomy): Eukaryota > Viridiplantae > Streptophyta > Magnoliopsida > Poales > Poaceae > Lolium > Lolium rigidum. The sequence continues at coordinate 76,389,542 of NC_061510.1, forward strand.
TTGCCAACAATACCCTATTTTGTTCGGAGGTTTTGAAAATTACAATATTATTATTTTGGGAAAATATTAAACCCTAAAAAGGCACTATAGCCACATAGACATGTACGTCAAATTTTGGTTTTATAAAGTTTATATTTTTATTCCAAATTTGATTTTATATTAGTAAAGAATTTTTTTATGATGAATCCAACGGTACCTTATTTGCCTTTTTCTGATTAATTTTGATCCTCCAAAAATGTATTTTAAATTTCTAAAAAAAAACGAAACTGAACAGAACCAGACCAGACCGAACTGGCCCGGTCCAGCAAGAGCAGTCTAGCCCAGGCCCAACATGATCTCTCTTTTTTTTTACTCTTTACTTCCATCTTGGGCCTCTTTCATGCCTAGCCCATCCAGCCTGAATCGACCGAGCCCAAGGCTAGCTGATCGTCTTCCTAAGCGATGAAGGCAAAGAAACATGGCGTTACAGCCATGGACATTGTTGTAGCTCTTCCCCTCCCATTTCCACCTATTGTAATGACCATTTCACTGTCCATTTAACACGAGAGTTATTTCTCTTCAACCCAGGGTTCCATTCAGGGGATTAAATCCTACTTCATTGCACCTTAAATCAAATGTGTTAGTCACAATCCCACCGGCCAGATCGCCTCTTGAGCGCCCCGTCGCTTGACTCCCTCCCCTCTCTGTTTAACCAGTCTCGAGTTTCCCATCGCCTCACTCCATCTCTTCCCCAAAATCGCCCAAGCTCTGCACCTCCTCCGACAGATTTTTTTGTTGTTGAAGCTCCACCGCTGTGGTAAAGCCATTGACGATTTCGCCCGATACACAGGGACTTGTGCTCTGATAATTCTTTCATTCAACTTTACTGAATGGGGCGCATCTTCTTTCTTCTTTACACCATCCGATTATGCAGCAGGTGACCATCCGCGACAAGGACGGAAGTAGTTTCAAGTTCAGTCCGTACGAGGAGGAGCAGTTGAAATCCAGAGAGCACACCTATTCGCCTCGTCATCACGGAGCTCGTCCACACCTCGCCGAACCCCGGAGGCCGCCGGAACGCTGCCATCAACCACGTCCAAGTCCGCCTCCATCATCTTTCTCCGGAGTTCTTGTTTGCTGTTGATGGTACGATCCTCGTTTTCCGTTGTCATCTGGTTTACTTCCATGTCCCATATTAGAACCTTACTGCTAAAAACCAGTCGTGATGTTGTCCATTAGATCTGAATCGGAAGGTCCACCTAAAATCAGTCACGTCCCAATTGTTCCTCACACGCGCACATCAACCGATCGATCAGATTGTGTATAGTTTGTACTAGCTCACATGAAACTTTAAAATTCGGTAACTGCAGTTCTAGAGCTCCGTTTTGAATAGTTGTTCTTCCGTTAAGTTCGTAACTAAATTATCTATAACTTTCGTGCAGAAAGTTTTCCCATCCGATCAGTTTGTTCGGACAACTTTTTATACATCACTAGAATTCTAACCGCATATTGCAAAATCCATACCTTGAGTTCTACACGTCGGTTTTCGACAAATTTGGTATCGTTGGAATTGTTATCAAATATAGAATCCAATGGAACCATTAGTTTCATGTTTTTTTAGACATAAAATATTTGAATCTCAAATGAGGGATATTGAGTATTTTGTCACAGCTTAAATTCTACAATTCCTTTTGTCATGATAAAATGAATCCTTTGATCATACATATCCACCAATCTCACTTAGACATTTCCACCTTATGACAATATAAAGCCTACCTATCCTATTTCCCTAGTTTAAATTATTCAAATGGCAAATGAGTTATTTGAGTAATTCAACATATCTTTTGCTCATACCAAAACCTACGTGAAACTTGTACTATTTGTGTAAGTGTTGTCACACTATATTTAATAGTATTATAGTTGCACCGTTTGAGACTAGAGTGAATCCTATTCACATGGCCATTCAAATTCCATTCAAATTCCACCTATGCTTAAGTATCCTACCAATTGTTTCCACTATATTTTAAACGATCCGATTCCAAGTATTTGACTTTAGATCTTCCAATCTATCAAACCATATCTTGCAAGCCAAACCTCATGCCCCACCCTAGTACCATAGAGAGATGTCCGATTGTTGTCTTGTTTGATTATGTTGCTATGAATGGTGTGTTTATGTTGTGCTATTTTTATCTTATAGTTGTGCGGAGAGCCACGTGTTTTGATTGAGAGAAAAGGGAATGATCTTCGACTACCAAAAAGGCAAGTGACACACCCAATCATAAAAGTCCTAGTTTTTATCTATGCATGTAGTCCTTTTTGTAGTATGCATGTATAGGAATTATATGCTTTGCTATTCACACCTAGTAGAATAGGTACTTGTTCTTGACTTGTATCTTTTGTCGCCATTAAACTTAGTAGGATGCTTAGCTATGCTACAAAAAATGTTTTGCTAGTGGTTAAGGAAAAAACAACTAAGTTTAATGAACTACCTGGGTGAATGGTGGAGCTTTGGAGCGGGTGGCTACATCAGGGGGCCCTGTCAACGGCGATACCCTGGTGTGAGTACACATTTGCGGAAAGTCACCCAGGATTAAAGAGATCGTAGACAACCTTGCTCATTAGCTTACCGTACAACCACATGCTATATGGGCTCTGGCTTGACGGAGTATGTTGTGAGAACCCGGGCCCTACGTGACAGATGATGTAGGGGAATGTAGGTCGGTACGGGTCCGTAGAGGATGGTCTGGGGGATCACTTCAGAAAAATCTCGTCCTAGTCAACATCTGTCCATTTGAGCAAAATGTGCATCATGGAAAAAGAACTGACTAGGTCATGTGGGTAAATTTGTACAACCTCTGCAGAGTGTTAAATCTAAGTACTTAGCCGTGTCCCCGGTTACGGACAATTTGAGCGAACTGACAAGGCACATGTTCGAAAGTCTTCTCATCCCAACTTCTTAAATTAAAACTTGATGGGTGAACAAGGGTAGGAAGACTCGCCGGTTTCTATCGGTGATGTCCATCTAGGACCATTGGTTTCTATCAATGGTACCGTTTAATAGAAGAGAAAATGTTTTGAGAAATGATAGGTGAAAACTTGCTTTACGCAAAATTGCCTGATCTCTACCAGCCAAATAATCATGTATGTGTTAGGTTGCCACTTGTGTCCACTAAAGTGTCATCTTGCCTATACATTCAAAGTATTGACCAAATGTTTTTGGCTGTAACTTTACCTGTTGCAGATATTTTGATAACGAGTGAGTTACGATGATTAGGGTTACGAGTCTATCCTCAACATGCTCGCCTGTGGCACATGAAGACGAAGGACTCCATGCTATCTATGTTTATTCGTTGTGAAACTCTGATGATATGCTAGCCTCGTGCTATGCAATTTGTAATCCTTTATGTAATTTCTGGATCATACGATGTAATAAAGACCTTTGTTTCTTGGTATTACATCTTGTACTGTGTGTGCTAGCGATTGATCCAGGGACATATTGCATCCATACTTACTTGTGCTTGTCTATATATTGCTATGTGTTTATGGAGTGAAAATTTTATTTGTAGATTGTGCTTGTGCTGATTGCAACGAGTGTTTCTGCGAAGAGTGTACCAACTTCTCTCACCAAGGCAAGTGACACACCCTCACAAATGTCCTAGATTTTATTCATGCACGTAGTGATTTTTGTAGTAAGTCTAGGGATATGCTTTGCTTTTGTAATCCCAGTAGATAGCTACTTCCACCTGACCATATTTTGTCGCCATTAAATTTAGTTGATGCTTAGCTATGCCATGAAAATGTTTTGCTAGTGGTTAAATAAAAACAACTAAGTTTAATGAACTACCTGGGTGAATGGTGGAGTTTTGGAGCGGGTGGCTGCATCAGGGGGCCCTGTCAACGGCGATACCCTGGTGTGAGTTCACATTTGCGGAAAGTCACCCAGGATTAAAGAGATCGTAGACAACCTTGCTCATTAGCTTACCGTACAACCACATGCTATATGGGCTCTGGCTTGACGGAGTATGTTGTGAGAACCCGGATCCTACGTGACAGATGATGTAGGGGATTGTAGGTTGGTACGGGTCCGTAGAGGATGGTCTGGGGGATCACTTCAGAAAAATCTCGTCCTAGTCAACATCTGTCCATTTGAGCAAAATGTGCATCATGGAAAAAGAACTGGCTAGGTCATGTGGGTAAATTTGTACAACCTCTGCAGAGTGTTAAATCTAAGTACTTAGCCGCGTCCCCGGTTACGGACAATTTGAGCGAACTGACAAGGCACATGTTCGAAAGTCTCCTCATCCCAACTTCTTAAATTAAAATTTGATGGGTGAACAAGGGTAGGAGGAATTCACTGGTTTCCATCAGTGGTATTCCAGGTTCATTGATTTCTATCAATGGTACCGCCTAATTAGAAAGGAAGAAAATGATTTGACAAATGATAGGAGAAAACTGGCTTTATGCAAATCATACCTGAGCTCTACCAGCCAAATGTACACTTAAGTGTTAGGTTGCCATTTGAGTCCACTATAGTGTCATCTTGCCAATACAATTCCAAATGTATTGACCATTCGTGGCTGCAACCTTTCATGTTGCAGGTTACAATTCCGATTGAAGAACGTTGGATTAGGGTTACGAGTCTTCGCTCAACATGTCTGCCTGTGGCATCATGAAGAAAGATGGCTCCATGCTTTACTTTTCCGCTGTGAACTCTGAATAAGTGCTAGCTGAGAGCTATGCAAGTTGTAATGAACTATTTTATTTTCTAGATCATGCGATGTAATATTGACCTTTGCTATTTGATATTACATCTTAAGCTGTGTGTGCTAGCAGTTCGATCCGGGACTAGCACTTTTGCACAGGGATCGGCACCCTACCGGGTGAGGTCACTACAGATGACCATACTAGTTTGGTTGTGTTTGTGTTATGTTGCTTGATGCTTGTTAGATGACTGTTGTTTGCTAAATTACCTTGATCTGTTGTGTTTGGGTAGGAATCTTCCTTAGAATCTTTCTATCTATTCTCATCTATACCCAACCCAGAGAATGTTTTCTCGGCAACTCGCCATGAAGACAACATTAGTGAAACTAACCTCGATGTTTAATATCAAGATGAAGAAGCATAGAATGTGAGATACACAAAACCTTAGTTAAGGATCGATAGAAATGTTTTCAAAACGGTTCAATAATGGGGATTGAAACATTGATTCAATTCTCCATGAATTTTTTTTCAAACTGTGAGGTTGACCAAGAGTTAGAATACGAGATATACCAAACTGAATACAAGGTAATGATTGGGTGCGACATGGATTGGCCCCCATGACGACTACTCATATTGTTTGCTCTTGTTATGAGGAATGGTAAATCTAGAGAGACATACCTGCAAGAGAGACGTCGCTGATAAGCCTGAACCATAGGGGTGAATAGATATTATACCCTTATAGTAGGCAAGTGTTGCCAACCGTAGGACTACGGTGAGTTTGAAGACCCAACCCCTAGATGAAAAATAGTGGAAGACTTCAAGTAAGAAGAAGAAGGATGCCTTGAAGTGCTCTCATATTGTTTTTTCGATTGATCCAAAGAGTGACCCATCAGTATCAAAAGTAGTTTAACAGCCAACCATATGGATTAGAAGCCCAACTATGAGGAAACCTACTCAGGTTACCTTGAAGAGATATGTTGTTCACTATATGTGAATAAACATTCGCCTAGTGGACATTAACTCAGAAGCCATAAGCCATAGGTGTTTTAAACCATGACCAAGTGCCAAGTCATATCCAAGATAATCTTAGCCTAAACCCAAGATATAAGACTACCTACAAAAGTTCCTTTTAAGGGTGGTAGAAGCCATACCCTTAGATTATGGATTAACATCAGATGCCGCATGAGATGGTGTTTGGATAAGGTATCATAATGAGTTCCCCATGATCGAATATACTCAAGTACATGATAATACCCACGGGATGAGTGCCCTCATAAGAATGGATACTTTTGATGGTATAACCGCATATGGTTTAGTGTAACATTTTCAAAGCCCAAGGTTAGCGCCCGAAACATCCTTGGAGAAGTTCGAAAAAGAAACAATAAGGAAGAAAGAACCTTGTAGAACACCTGAACCCAAAACCTTTTCTTTCTAGCCTTTCTCGAATCTCGAGGACGAGATTCCTTTTAAGGGTGGTAGTCTGTCACATCCCGAAATTTTCTAAATTTCGGAATGTAAAATAAAAAAAATTAACGCTTGATTATTTGAACTTGGTTGAATTTTCACAAGGATTTAAAACTTTTGTGTTTATTAAAAAGGTATTTACAAAAATAGGATTTTCATAAACCTTGGTTTCCAAAATATTTGCCAACAATACCCTATTTTGTTCGGAGGTTTTGAAAATTACAATATTATTATTTTGGGAAAATATTAAACCCTAAAAAGGCACTATAGCCACATAGACATGTACGTCAAATTTTGGTTTTATAAAGTTTATATTTTTATTCCAAATTTGATTTTATATTAGTAAAGAATTTTTTTTGATGAATCCAACGGTACCTTATTTGCCTTTTTCTGATTAATTTTGATCCTCCAAAAATGTATTTTAAATTTCTAAAAAAAAACGAAACTGAACAGAACCAGACCAGACCGAACTGGCCCGGTCCAGCAAGAGCAGTCTAGCCCAGGCCCAACATGATCTCTCTTTTTTTTTACTCTTTACTTCCATCTTGGGCCTCTTTCATGCCTAGCCCATCCAGCCTGAATCGACCGAGCCCAAGGCTAGCTGATCGTCTTCCTAAGCGATGAAGGCAAAGAAACATGGCGTTACAGCCATGGACATTGTTGTAGCTCTTCCCCTCCCATTTCCACCTATTGTAATGACCATTTCACTGTCCATTTAACACGAGAGTTATTTCTCTTCAACCCAGGGTTCCATTCAGGGGATTAAATCCTACTTCATTGCACCTTAAATCAAATGTGTTAGTCACAATCCCACCGGCCAGATCGCCTCTTGAGCGCCCCGTCGCTTGACTCCCTCCCCTCTCTGTTTAACCAGTCTCGAGTTTCCCATCGCCTCACTCCATCTCTTCCCCAAAATCGCCCAAGCTCTGCACCTCCTCCGACAGATTTTTTGTTGTTGAAGCTCCACCGCTGTGGTAAAGCCATTGACGATTTCGCCCGATACACAGGGACTTGTGCTCTGATAATTCTTTCATTCAACTTTACTGAATGGGGCGCATCTTCTTTCTTCTTTACACCATCCGATTATGCAGCAGGTGACCATCCGCGACAAGGACGGAAGTAGTTTCAAGTTCAGTCCGTACGAGGAGGAGCAGTTGAAATCCAGAGAGCACACCTATTCGCCTCGTCATCACGGAACTCGTCCACACCTCGCCGAACCCCGGAGGCCGCCGGAACGCTGCCATCAACCACGTCCAAGTCCGCCTCCATCATCTTTCTCCGGAGTTCTTGTTTGCTGTTGATGGTACGATCCTCGTTTTCCGTTGTCATCTGGTTTACTTCCATGTCCCATATTAGAACCTTACTGCTAAAAACCAGTCGTGATGTTGTCCATTAGATCTGAATCGGAAGGTCCACCTAAAATCAGTCACGTCCCAATTGTTCCTCACACGCGCACATCAACCGATCGATCAGATTGTGTATAGTTTGTACTAGCTCACATGAAACTTTAAAATTCGGTAACTGCAGTTCTAGAGCTCCGTTTTGAATAGTTGTTCTTCCGTTAAGTTCGTAACTAAATTATCTATAACTTTCGTGCAGAAAGTTTTCCCATCCGATCAGTTTGTTCGGACAACTTTTTATACATCACTAGAATTCTAACCGCATATTGTAAAATCCATACCTTGAGTTCTACACGTCGGTTTTCGACAAATTTGGTATCGTTGGAATTGTTATCAAATATAGAATCCAATGGAACCATTAGTTTCATGTTTTTTTAGACATAAAATATTTGAATCTCAAATGAGGGATATTGAGTATTTTGTCACAGCTTAAATTCTACAATTCCTTTTGTCATGATAAAATGAATCCTTTGATCATACATATCCACCAATCTCACTTAGACATTTCCACCTTATGACAATATAAAGCCTACCTATCCTATTTCCCTAGTTTAAATTATTCAAATGGCAAATGAGTTATTTGAGTAATTCAACATATCTTTTGCTCATACCAAAACCTACGTGAAACTTGTACTATTTGTGTAAGTGTTGTCACACTATATTTAATAGTATTATAGTTGCACCGTTTGAGACTAGAGTGAATCCTATTCACATGGCCATTCAAATTCCATTCAAATTCCACCTATGCTTAAGTATCCTACCAATTGTTTCCACTATATTTTAAACGATCCGATTCCAAGTATTTGACTTTAGATCTTCCAATCTATCAAACCATATCTTGCAAGCCAAACCTCATGCCCCACCCTAGTACCATAGAGAGATGTCCGATTGTTGTCTTGTTTGATTATGTTGCTATGAATGGTGTGTTTATGTTGTGCTATTTTTATCTTATAGTTGTGCGGAGAGCCACGTGTTTTGATTGAGAGAAAAGGGAATGATCTTCGACTACCAAAAAGGCAAGTGACACACCCAATCATAAAAGTCCTAGTTTTTATCTATGCATGTAGTCCTTTTTGTAGTATGCATGTATAGGAATTATATGCTTTGCTATTCACACCTAGTAGAATAGGTACTTGTTCTTGACTTGTATCTTTTGTCGCCATTAAACTTAGTAGGATGCTTAGCTATGCTACAAAAAATGTTTTGCTAGTGGTTAAGGAAAAAACAACTAAGTTTAATGAACTACCGGGTGAATGGTGGAGCTTTGGAGCGGGTGGCTACATCGGGGGCCCTGTCAACGGCGATACCCTGGTGTGAGTACACATTTGCGGAAAGTCACCCGGGATTAAAGAGATCGTAGACAACCTTGCTCATTAGCTTACCGTACAACCACATGCTATATGGGCTCGGCTTGACGGAGTATGTTGTGAGAACCCGGGCCCTACGTGACGGATGATGTAGGGGAATGTAGGTCGGTACGGGTCCGTAGAGGATGGTCACGGGGATCACTTCGGAAAAATCTCGTCCTAGTCAACATCTCGTCCATTTGAGCAAAATGTGCATCATGGAAAAAGAACCGACTAGGTCATGTGGGTAAATTTGTACAACCTCTGCGAGTGTTAAATCTAAGTACTTAGCCGTGTCCCCGGTTACGGACAATTTGAGCGAACTGACAAGGCACATGTTCGAAAGTCTTCTCATCCCAACTTCTTAAATTAAAACTTGATGGGTGAACAAGGGTAGGAAGACTCGCCGGTTTCTATCGGTGATGTCCATCTAGGACCATTGGTTTCTATCAATGGTACCGTTTAATAGAAGAGAAAATGTTTTGAGAAATGATAGGTGAAAACTTGCTTTACGCAAAATTGCACGATCTCTACCGAGCCAAATAATCATGTATGTGTTAGGTTGCCACTTGTGTCCACTAAAGTGTCATCTTGCCTATACATTCAAAGTATTGACCAAATGTTTTTGGGCTGTAACTTTACATTGCGAGATATTTTGATAACGAGTGAGTTACGATGATTAGGGTTACGAGTCTATCCTCAACATGCTCGCCTGTGGCACATGAAGACGAAGGACTCCATGCTATCTATGTTTATTCGTTGTGAAACTCTGATGATATGCTAGCCTCGTGCTATGCAATTTGTAATCCTTTATGTAATTTCTGGATCATACGATGTAATAAAGACCTTTGTTTCTTGGTATTACATCTTGTACTGTGTGTGCTAGCGATTGATCCAGGGACTAGCACAGATACGCACAGAGATCGGCACCTTAAAAGGTGAGGTCGCTACAACTTGTTATTGGAGAGTTACCAGTAGTGTAGATAGCTGGGAACCCCGGTCCATCTCTCATCATCATATAATCGTTCTACATGTCATTGGAAGTAGTATCAACTATTTTCTGGTGCCATTGCTCTCATATTACTGCTACTGCTGCTGTGGTACTGTTACTACTGCTCTCATATTACTGCTGCTTTCACATCACCCCTGTTACTAGTGTTTTTCCGAGTGCAGCTGAATTGACAACTCGGTTGTTAAGGCTTATAAGTATTCTTTACCTCCCCTTGTGTCGAATCAATAAATTTGGGTTTTACTTCCCTCGAAGACTGTTGCGATCCCCTATACTTGTGGGTTATCAAGACTATTTTCTGGCGCCGTTGCCGGGGAGGCATAGCTCTACTCATAAGTTCACCTGGGGAGTACACTCTACCTCTCTCGCTGCTTTTATTTTATTTTGTCTTGCTAGTTTACTTCTGTCTAGTTTATTTGTGCTTAGTTTATTTCTGTCTAGTTTTATTTTGCTTAGTTTACTTTCGTCTAGTTTGTTTTTGTCTTGTTTTATTTTTCTCATATACCCGAAAATCCATAAAAAATTGAAAAACCTAAAAATTAAAAACTGCTATTATGGGAGAACCTACAACCTATTTGGAGCTTATAGAATTATATAATAATTATAGAGAATCAAGAACGGGAAAAGTTATGAGTCTTTGTGATAGAAAAATTAAATACAATTGCTAAAATCTTGCTTAAACGCCATGATATAAACTGTTGCTCTGAACAGGATACTAAACATCTTAAATTTCAATGTGGCTTTAGTGAGGAAATTTTAATTAAGAACTATAATTGGAATAGCTATATTCATTTTGGGTTCGAAGAGGTAGAACAATTTGTCATATTTATGGGAGCCTCTGAGATAGAATCATTCATGTCTAAAAATTATGAAACTTGTGCTGTTTGTAAGGACCTTAAAGATTATGTCTCTTCTATCCTTAATTTTTGCATATAAAGCTACAGTGATAATCCTTATATCATTGATTATATATAAAGAGAGACTCATTAATGCACAAGAATGCACTCACAATTTGCAGGAACCAGTGGAAGAAGAAATTGATGAATCTGAAAGCTCATTGGATGAAAAAGAGGAGGAAATTGATGAACCTGAAAACTCATTGGATGAAAAAGAAGAGGAGAGTGATGAACAAAAGGAGGAAGAATGGATTAGCTACCCATGCCAACCTTCTAATGAGAGTAACTCTTTATCTCTTACACTATTTGATTGTCCTCCATGCTTACCGAAAGAGGATGAATGTTATGTTCCTGTGGATTCTCTTGAAATATTCCCTATGAGTAAAACTTGTGAGAATAATTATGCTACTGGTATTCATGATAATCCATGCTATTTTGATAAATCTTATGATAATGCTTTGTTTGTGCCTGATGTCGAAATGCATGGTACTAAAGAGTTTTGCTTGGCAAATGTTTATGATAAATCTCTAGATGATGGTCCTATGTTACTTGATAATATTAATTGTACTACTAATTAAAATGGGATTGGAGAGTTCTTGACTTTATCTATGAGTCCCATATCTTTTGAGATTGATCAATCATCTTGTTATATTATTGATAAAAGTGGGTTTGAAAGTTTTGATTCCACTATTTTTGAGCTTGATAAAAATTATGTGCTTGTGAATCATGAAAAGCATGCTTTATGTGATAGTTATATTGTTGAGTTTGTCCATGAAGCTACTGAAAATTATTATGAGAGAGGAAAATATGGTTGTAGAAATTTGCATGGTACTAAAACACCTCTCTATATGCTGAAAATTTTGAAGTTACTCTTGTTTTATCTTCTCATGCTTGTCACTTTGTTCTTCATGAATTTATTTGTGTACAAGATTCCTATGCACAGGAAGTGGGTTAGACTTAAATGTGTTTTGAACTTGCTTTTTGATTCTCTCTTTTGCTTCAACTCTCACCCTTATGTGAGCATCATTAAAATTGCTGAGCCCATCTTAATGGCTATAAAGAAAGCACTTCTTGGGAGATAACCCATGTGTTTATTTTGCTACTGTTTAGTTGTGTCTTGGAAGTTGTTACTAATGTAGCAACCTCTCCTTATCTTTATTTTATTGCAATGTTGTGCCAAGTGAAGTCTCTAATAGAAGGTTGATACTAGATTTGGATTTCTGCGCAGAAACAGATTTCTATCTGTCACGAATCTGGGCAGATTTCTCTGTACAAAACTCAGAAAAATCTTCCAATTTACGTGCGTGATCATCAGATATGTACACAACTTTCATTAGTTTTGAGTTTTCTGATTTGAGCAACGGAAGTACCATTTTCAAATTCATGTTTACTAGCTGTTCTGTTTTGGCAGATTCTGTCTCTGTTTTTTGCATTGTCTCTTGTGGACTTTAAGTGAGGCTTTCTAGACGTGGAGAGCTGTAGCTAATGTTTTATTGAGTTCTTGCAATGTGTCACTACGGGGCCTAAGTGGATTAAAGTTTTTTGAGTACTAACCCCTCTAATGAAGTTTATGAGAAGTTTGGTGTGAAGGAAGTTTTCAAGGGTCAAGAGAGGAGGATGATATATGATCAAGAAGAGTGAAAAGTCTAAGCTTGGGGATGCCCCCGTGGTTCATCCCTGCATATTTCAAGAAGACTCAAGCGTCTAAGCTTGGGGATGCCCAAGGCATCCCCTTCTTCATCAACTTATCAGGTTTCTTCTATTGAAACTATATTTTTATTCGGTCACATCATATGTGCTTTACTTAGAGCGTATTTTTTTTGTGTTTGAATAAATTCGGATCCTAGCAATCCTTGTGTGGGAGAGAGACACGCTCCGCTTTTTCACATGAACAATGGTGTTCTTAGCTTTATTTTAATGTTCATGACGGAGTTGAAAACCGTTGCACTTATTGTTATTTGGTTGGAAACAGAAAATTCTTCATATTGTCTTGGATAATTTGATAGTTGGCAATTGTTTTGAGCTCTCAAGTAGATCATGCTCTTGCATCATGTAGTTTAAACCTATTAGTGGAGAACTACCGTAGAACTTGTTGAAATTGGTTTGCATGATTGGTCTCTCTAAGGTCTAGATATTTTACGGTAAAAGTGTTTGAGCAACAAGGAAGACAATGTAGAGTTTTATAATGCTTGCAATTTGTTCTTATGTAAGTTTTGCTGTACCGGTTTATACTTGTGTTTGCTTCAAACAACCTTGCTAGCCAAAGCCTTGTACTGAGAGGGAATACTTCTCGTGCATCCAAAACCTTGAGCCAAAACCTATGCCATTTGTGTCCACCATATCTACCTACTATGTGGTATTTCCTGCCATTCCAAGCAAATACTTCATGTACTACCTTTAAACAATTCAAAATTTACTATCTCTTATTTGTTTCAATGTTTTATAGCTCATGAGGAAGTATGTGGTGTTTTATCTTTCGATCTTGTCATTTACTTTTGACAGACTTTCACAATGGACTAGTGGCTTCATCCGCTTATCCAATAATTTTGCAAAAAGAGCTGTCAACGGGGTTCCCAGCCCCAATTAATTAACCTTCATTAATAATTCTCTTCACGTGTTTTGCTCTGATCTATCAGTAAGCAACTTAATTTTGCAAATAGACACTCCTCCATGGTATGTGAATGTTGGAAGGCACCCGAGATTCGGTTAGCCATGGCTTGTGTAAGCAAAAGGTTGGGAGGAGTGTCATCTAATAAATAAAACTAAAATACATGTGTAAACAAAAGAGAAGAGGGATGATCTACCTTGCTGGTAGAGATAACGTCCTTCATGGGAGCCGCTCTTGAAAGTCTGGTTGATAAGGTAGTTAGAGTACCCATTACCATTCGTTGACAACAACAAACACCTCTCAAAACTTTACTTTTATGCTCTCTATATGATTTCAAAACTTAAAAAGCTCTAGCACATGATTTTATCCCTGCTTCCTCTCGCGAAGGGCCATTCTTTTACTTTTATGTTGAGTCAGTTTACCTACTTCCTTCCATCTTAGAAGCAAACACTTGTGTCAACTGTGCATTGATTCTTACATACTTGCTTATTTGCATTCATCATATACTTTGTGTTGACAATTATCCATGAGATATGCATGTTGAAAGTTGAAAGCAACTGCTGAAACTTATATCTTCCTTTGTGTTGCTTCGATGCCTTTACTTTGAATTTATTGCTTTATGAGTTAACTCTTATGCAATACTTTTGATGCTTGTCTTGAAAGTACTATTCATGAAAAGTTTTGCTATATGTTATCTATTTGTTAGCAACTATAGATCATTGCCTTGAGTCACTTCGTTCATCTCATATGATTTGCAATAGTATGATTAAGATTATGTTGGTAGCATGTCACTTCGAAATTATTCTTTTTATCGTTTACCTACTCGAGGACGAGTAGGAACTAAGCTTGGGGATGCTGATACGTCTCCAACATATCCATAACTTCTGATGTTCCATGCTTGTTTTATGACAATACCTACATGTTTTGCTCACACTTTATAATGTTTTTATGCGTTTTCCGGAACTAACCTATTAACGAGATGCCACAGTGCCAGTTGCTGTTTTCTGTTGTTTTTGGTTCCAGAAAGGCTGTTCGGGCAATATTCTCGGAATTCGACGAAACGAAGACCCAGCATCCTATTTTTCCCGGAAGATCCCAGAACACCTGAGGGGGACCAGAGGGGAGGCCCAGGGGCCCCTCACAAGGTGCTGGCGCGGCCAGGGGGCGCGCCGCCCTATTGTGTGGCGGCTCCGTACCCCCTCCGACTCCGTCTCTTTGCCTATATAAGCCCTTTCGACCTAAAAACGCGATACCAATTGACGAAACTCCAAAAAGACTCCAGAGGCGCCGCCGCCATCGCGAAACTCCAATTCGGGGGACAGAATCTCTGTTCCGGCACGCCGCCGGGACGGGGAAGTGCCCGGAAGCCATCTCCATCAACGCCACCGCCTCCATCATGCTCCGTGAGTAGTTCCCCCATGGACTACGGGTTCTAGCTGTAGCTAGTTGGTATTCTCTCCCCATGTACTTCAATACAATGATCTCATGAGCTGCCTTACATGATTGAGATTCATTTGATGTAATCGGTGTTGTGTTTGTTGGGATCCGATGCATTGTTACATTATGATTAGTCTATCTATAAAGTTTGTGAAGTTATTGTTGCTGCAATCTTGTTGTGTTTAATGCTTGTCACTAGGGCCCGAGTGGCATGATCTTAGATTTAAGCTCTATATTTATTGCTTAGATTGTATCTACAAGTTGTTTGCACATGTCTATGTCCGGAACCCGAGGCCCCAAAGTGACAGAAATTGGGATAACCGGAGGGGAAGGCGTAGGTATGAGGATGACATGTTTTCACGGAGTGTTAATGCTTTGCTCCGGTGCTCTATTAAAAGGAGTACCTTAATTTCCAGTAGTTTCCCTAGAGGCCCGGCTGCCACCGGCTGGTAGGACAAAAGATGTTGTACAAGTTTCTCATTGCGAGCACATATGACTATATATGGAAAACATGCCTACATGATTAATAATCTTGATGTTCTGTCTTAATGCTATTTCAATCCTATTAATTGCCCAACTGTAATTTGTTCACCCACCACTTGTTATTGGAGAGTTACCACTAGTGTAGATAGCTGGGAACCCCGGTCCATCTCTCATCATCATATACTCGTTCTACATGTCATTTGAAGTAGTATCAACTATTTTCTGGTGCCATTTCTCTCATATTACTGCTACTGCTGCTGTGTTACTGTTACTACTGCTCTCATATTACTGCTGCTTTCGCATCACCCCTGTTACTAGTGTTTTTCCAGGTGCAGCTGAATTGACAACTCAGTTGTTAAGGCTTATAAGTATTCTTTACCTCCCCTTGTGTCGAATCAATAAATTTGGGTTTTACTTCCCTCGAAGACTGTTGCGATCCCCTATACTTGTGGGTTATCAGGGGCTCGTACCCGCAAAAATAGCACAGTATAATTTATTTTGCCTTGGGACAACCTCGCATTATAAAACGAAAATACTGCCATCAAAACGCCCAGGGGCTTGGCGTTGAAAATAAAAATATAGTGACTTTACAGTACAAAATATATACGAAAGATACAATTCTTGGAACAACTTATCTTCAAGGATTTCCCAGTATATTGTCTATTGTCAATCGCTCATTATTTATAGCACGAGTTCTATGCTCAGCGTAGCTACCCTTCACGAAGAATTCAGAGTCCATCCGAAGAAGTTCGTCCATCATATCTTCGGCAACAGGAGTCACAACGTCGTCATATTTGCTGAAGTTTTTCTTCGTCTTCGCCATCTTGGCCAAGGACTTTGGAACAATCTGACTCACGTCCAACTTCGGGTAGCAGATTTTTATCATAATCATAGCAAACCTTGCGCCTGCAGCTAATTGAGCCCGCACAAAGCCATGGATTCGAGGAGCATCCTGAAATTTTTCCATCATGGCAGGAAGAGTCTCTGGCATCTTATTGCGAGGAAACATGGTGCCGTAAACCAGAGACAACGTCCTTGTGCAGAAGTCGAGATAATCACGAACCTGGAGCGCGCGATCTTGAAACCTGACAATCTGGCGAGTTCGTTCAGGCGTACCCCAAAAATTTGAACCATGATCATTTGCAAGCCGAAGAAGTACATTGGATCGAGCCTCGACACGTTCATCTTCAGTAGTAGCATCCAAGAAAGAACCTACTTTTTGCAAGAATCAGTGGGCAACAAGGAGATAAACAAATAAAAGTACGACAAAGATAATGAAGCACACCTGCCATATCCAAGCTAGCATCTGTCAGCAGTTGGAGCATAAAATTTTCTCGAGCCGTAGCTGCAGCAGCTTCAGCAACGGCGGAGTCCTTTTCAGTTATGGCATCTTGAGCTTGTTGGAGTGCAATCTTCTCCCTTTCAGAAGATTTTCGAGACTGCTCCATGAGCATAAGTGACTGCTTTTTCGTGGACTGGAGTTGTTGTCGAAGTTCTTCCAAATCGTGTGCTGAATTTTTACTCGGAGAACCTTCGACAAATTCAACAGCGACAGCGTTTTTCTTCGAACGAGACGAAGGAAAAATCTCGGAGGGACCAGGAGTTGAAGTATAGTTGTCAAAAATCAACTGAAAACAAAAATTTCGACATCAATCATGGAACAAAGATAGATTTTCATTCATTCTCTCATAATATATACATGTCTATTACAAAAGAAGGACCTCTAGAGAATCACTGAAGCAATCATCGCCAAGAACACTACGGCGACAGTGCCAAAAGGGAAGACAAACTAAAAGGAAAAAGGCAAAAGTGGTCTACTTGACCTCCGGCTTTGAAGAACTTGGAGCAGGTGCTGGCTTATATCCAAGAGTGGCGAGGATCTTCTTCGAATTGGGCTTCGCCGCTTTAATTAGCGACTGCCACTTCTTCGTTTCGATTTTCCCCGTGTCGCCAACTCTCGACCCGTCGACTTGTTGTTGACTCTCTGCAATCAAGGCCATTGTACCTTCGACGCCAACCTTTAGTCCTTCTTTACGAAGTTGGAGTCCAAGGTCTTCATTGCCAGTGAAGCACTTGGCGAGTTCAATGAAAACTGCGGGTTCCTCCTTTTTATGGAAGAAATATGGGAAAAGCCGCGACAGTCCAGCCTCAGCTTCAACTAATCCATTACGAGCTTCCGTACCATGGATTTCCAGGAGAGAAAGCGCGTCCAGAAGCTCGTCATTTTCAGGATTGTCCAGCTCGTACTCTTGGTGTGTCCTTCCTGCTTAAAGCATAAAAAAAAGAGGGTTATCAAAAGAAAAAAAGGGAGGCCAACACTACAAGAAAAGTTCTGATAGACAACGTCCCAAAATCGTCAACTAAGGGGCATTTTTCGTCGCCTATGGGCCTAACCCGACGATATGGGTTCTGTTGTCGAAACTGCGTCAGGCAAAGTCCAACGACGATTTTTTCGGTCCGTCGCGCTTGGGCGCCCTTCCGCCACGGAAAATCGGACCGTTGCCCAAGTGTTTCCGGGAGCCCGTTGACCGCCGACGTCATGCAAGCCGACACGTGGCGGACGCCGTCAATCGGCAGGTACCGGCGTTAACCGGCTGAAACCCCGTGGTAGATGGTAGGCCCACACGAGGCCTCGCCACGTCTTAAGCGGGCCGGCCGGATGACATAGTTTGACCGGTCAACTATATGGCCGGGCTGGTCCATTAGTTACGTACGTGGGCCGGGCCTAACCTCTAATGTTGGTCGAGTCAAAACTTAAATGGGCCGGCCCATTTAACATGTGGGGTCCACCTTACGAGAATCGGGCCGACCCAAGAAGCAAGTGGGCCGGGCCAAAAACACAGGTGGGTCCCACTTTCCTGTTAAAAGGCCGGCCCATTTAGTGTGTGGGGTCCACCGTATAGCAAGTGGGCCGGCCCAACAAGCTAGTGGGTCGGGCCAAAAACACAGGTGGGCCCCACTTTCTAGTTAAAGGGTCGGCCCATTTAGTATGTGGGGTCCACCATATAGCAAGTGGGCCGGCCCAACAAAATAGTGGGCCGGGCCAAAAACACAGGTGGGTCCCACTTTCCTGTTAAAGGGCCGGCCCATTTAGTATGTGGGGTCCACCATATATCAAGTGGGCTGGCCCACCAAGATAGTGGGCCGGGCCAAAACACAGGTGGGTCCCACATTCCTGTTAATGGGCCGGCCCATTTGGTATGTGGGGTCCACCATATAGAAAGTGGGCCGGCCCAACAAGTTAGTGGGCCGGGCCAAAAACACAGGTGGGTCCCACCTTCCTATTAAAGGGCCGGCCCATTTACCATGTGGGACCACCATAGAGCAAGTGGGTCGGCCCAACAAGATAGTGGGCCGGCCCAATAAGCATGTGGAGCCCATTATCGTGTAACCGGGCCGACCTACTAAAGAAGTGGGCCGGCCCAAAATGAAAGTGGGTCCCACACTATCGTAAGTGGGCCGGCCCAATCTGTTGTAGGGCCCTACTTGTTTGACTAGTCAACTTGCATTAAATTTCATGAGCCTAAAATCTGATTTCAATGATACACACAAGTACATGCACAAATAAAACAAATAGGAAAATTACAAGGCAATTAATGTGCCCAAATAAAAAATTTACATAGAATCATTGAGGACTTCTATTAGCATCATCAATAACACGTTGACATTTAGCAATCGCCTTGATTGAATCTTGTGTACTCTTTGTCAACATATCACCTACGGATCTTAAAGCGACAATACCATGTCTTTTATAAAGTACTGACCTTGAGATATTTACTTGTTTGATGAAAGAAATGGTCTAGGTTGACGGCTATGAGAAGATGCATCGGAAGAAAGATCGAACTTTTGTGGGCCTCACTTCTAATGAAGATTGTTTCATCACAACTGCATTTTGATAATAATGCAAAAAGAGTTAAACGATGAACTATGCAAACATTTATTATGCAATGTAGATATAAGATAATAACAAGTTGCATAAATAAGACATGTATGGAACTTGTACTAAGCACAAACTTACATCATAATGTTGCACAGGGTCGCTACAGATCCTTTTTGGCGACTATCTTCTAATGATGATCTGCTTCATTAAAACCGCATTCGGTAACATTGTAAACATAGTTACAACAATTAACTATTCAAACATGTATTACGCAATGTAGAGATCAGATAACAACATGTAGCAGAAATAAGCACAAGATAAGATAAGATGCATGTACTAAGCACATACTGGCTCACTGCAGGTCCTTCTCTTGCGTGCACTAGTCGTGGTCAACATGCCTATCATTTTAGGTTCAGCCATCAAGTGAAATGCTAATCCTCCTCGCTCCATTGTCCTTAATATGTGTTTAGATATCACATTTAAGACCAAGTCAACTGGTTTCAAATAACAAAAAACTTGAGCTGCCAAATGAATAAGCCAATATTTACCGAGATATCGATTAAAACCAACTAGATGTTGCTTTGCATGAGATACAAATTTCAGACATTCGGATTTAGAGTAGGGTAATGCCAAGGTTTTACACATAAAGTAAACCGGCATTAAGAATGACCAAATGTAGGTTCAAATCACCTTCGCAGTTTCTCCAAGACAAGCATATCAAATAGGCAGAAACATAGTAAAGCATGAATGGCATTGCTATGGCAGGTTCCAAGTGTTAATCTCTTGCATAAGGAACAATGCATATAGGTTATAGATAATAACGGAAGTAAACTGCCAAAATTACCAACCACGAACTCAGATTCCAACCTTACCTAGCGTCCCCGTCGTTAATGTTGGACGTTCTAATAAGTGGTTCGCATGATCAATCCCTAGGAAAAATAACATTGACAAGTCAGTCTACGATAATACAAAGACCAGACATGCACGCAGCAATAACTATATAAGCTAAAGACGAGGTATAAGAGCAAGCAGATTGGAAATGCACATAGCATGATTATAAAAGCGAGTGTGAGAATAGCGGACACGAGAAAATAGCTAGCGGTGAGCTAATGACGTGGTATAAGAACAAGCGGATTGGAAATGCCCATAGCACGACTATAAAAGCAATGCGACAATAGCATGCAGTACAAAAACAAGTTGGCAGACAAATGAATGGGTACAAGGCTATAAATATGTGGATGCACACAGTGTCGATAGAATGAACAGGATGGTAGCGACCGGATAATGCTTTTGTACTTGTACAATATTTAAACGAACTTCATGCGAAGCAACACATCAAGAAAGCTAATGGCATATGAGATCTGCAAATAACTACACAAAACATGGCTAAATAAACACCGCGATCTAACGGGCCAGCGTACTAACCAAGCTGCGGCGGCGTGGACGGGGGCGGCGGCGAACGCGGGAGACGATGAATCGACCATGTTTCAGGAGAAGCGGGCGTTAGTGAAGCAGAACCGGTTGGCTGGCAAGGGATTCGGTGAAGTTGATACAGCCGCTGCGCCGAGGTAGTCGGTGGCGAGGTCGGCGGTGAAGCGGATCCGTCGGTGGCGAGGTCGGCGGTGAAGCGGATCCGTCGGTGACGAGGGCGGCGGGGAGCGGATCGGGTGGGTGGACAGCCAACACGATCAAGGCTACGCTCGTGGAGGAGTATGCCGGCGGCGAAGTAGATCTAGTACTCGTAGAGAGTCGAGCTTTGGCGTGTGAGAGTATTTTTGAGCTAATGGGGCGAATGGTTGGTGGGTGGGTGTGGGCTCGTGGGGAGGGTTCGGGATCTAGGCAAGATATTTCATTGTTACCGAATGAGCCCTCCATGGTCGGTGGGTTGTAGCTTCCGGACCGGGGTTAAAAGGGTAAAACCGGTCACGGGATTTTCGAATGGATGCGGCGGGATGATTTGGCGCGCGGCCGAAATTTTCAGTTTCAAGCTACGAGCATAACGACAAAAATAATGTTCTTCCCCAGGGAGCTCTCATTTCTTCCTCTTCTCTTTCTCTCTCGAGTCTCTCCCACTCCCCCGGCTCCTCTCCCCCTTCTCTCCGGCGGCCTCACCGGCCGGAGACGAGGCCGACTTCTCTCTGTATATTGTACACCCTCCGAACTAAATTAATTCATTCAACTTTCCTTAGACGTGTATGTATCTAGAGTAAAAACATGTGTGGATACATCCATATTTAGATAAGCAAAGTTGAGTCAGCTAATTTGGATCCGAGGGAGTTAGTGTTGTTGTAAGCTTAGATCCGAGTGTTTCCCATGATCGGAATGGCGCAATGGAGTCGGGGATCTCGTCATCGGCTTCGGATCCGGCCTATGGTGAATCCGGCGGATCTTGCCGGCCAAACCCCGATCCGGTGCCATCAATGTGATGGCGCTAACGGTGAGGCTTGCTTTGGTCGGTGCTTCAGATCTGGCCAATGGGGAAGTCAAGCTGCTAAAGTTCACAAGCTCGGGGCATACGACGGCGTCATCCGTCTTGCCCGTGCACATCTTGGCCTTTCAGCGGCCCTTCTTAGAGCCAATATGCCGTTGCTGAGGCCCTTCTTCTCCTTCGTCCTAGCGACTACCGGCGACACCGTCCCAAGTGGTGCGTCCCCGGCGACGGAGTTGCTGGAAAGGATGCGGAGTTGAGATCTGATGTGCGGTCGAGAAGGACTCGATTGATTTTCTTCTATATGTTTTGGGGTCCTTTTTGTAAAGTTGCAGGTTCTATTAGTTATTGTCTAGTACTTTTGGTCCTCTATGTAATTTTTTGGACTAGTTTCCATTGGCACCTGATAAACTTGATTTTTGACAAGTTCACGGGGAAAAAATTCCTTTGCACATATGGCCTATCATGTATAAACATTCTTTAGATTTAAACTATATGTAATGTGCCATGCATTAACCCTAAACCATATATATGTAACTAACCCTAGCTGATCAAACCCTACTTAATTAAAACAAATAACCCTAAACTATACGCATGCACTTTATGCGCAAAGGTGCGGGTGCCTCTAATAATGTGTGTGCGCACTCGATCGATGATCCCTAAACCTTATACAACCCTGAAACCCTAATCCCTAATCCCTAAACCCTAAACACCCTAAACACTAAACCCTAGACCCTAAACCCTAACCCTAACCCTAAACCCTAATTAAACCCTATATATAGGCCAACGACACTTAATTGTGCATCAAGCGAGGCCGAGGGTGCCTCGCGGTCCTCTAATTAAATTAAATGTGCCATGCATTAACCCTAAACCATATATATGTAACTAACCATAGCTAATCAACCCTACTTAATGAAAACACATAACCCTAAACTATACTAGCTATAACCCGATCTAATAAAAACATGCTCTATATATAGCAGCTAGCTAGCAAACCGTACATTAACACCAATTAATATATACATGGCCTATATCGATCATGTTGTATAACATATCCCTGAGATTCATTCATTAATTATATAATTATCGTGATAAATTAATTAACTTTAATTTTGACAAGTTCTCTCGAATGAAAACACATTTGATTAAGTTGCCTCATAATATATATATATAATTAATGTGCATGCATGACCTACCATGCATTCGTGCATATATTTTAATGTATATTTGAACATATTCTTGGGGATTTCAATCTCTCTCTCTCGATCATCTATATATCGTTGGTGGCCAAAAACACACATATATATGCATGCAATTTATGCGTAAAGGCGCGGGTGCCTCTAATAATGTGTGTGCGCACTCGATCGATGATCCCTAAACCTTAAACAACCCTAAAACCTTAAATCCCTAATCCCTAAACCCTAAACACCCTAAACACTAAACCCTAAACCCTAGACCCTAAACGTACCCTAACCCTAACCCTAACCCTAAACCCTAGCTAACCCTAAACCCCAATTAAACCCTATGTATAGGCCAACGTCACTTAATTGTGCATCGAGCAGCCCAAGGGTGCCTCGCGGTCCTCTAATTAAATTAATTGTGCCATGCATTAACCCTAAACCATATATATGTAACTAACCCTAGCTAATTAACCCTAATTAATTAAAAAACATAACCCTAAACTATACTACATATAACCCGATCTAATAAAAACATGCTCTATATATAG
>NC_061510.1:76413001-76464457 GCF_022539505.1 Lolium rigidum
AGACTCTCAACTCATAGCATCTTCACCGGCGCTTCAAATATCGGAAGCGCCAGCACACCTTTCTCTGTTTGAGAAAAAACTATAAATAAAATAAAATCATAAACATGTATAGAAATATGAATTTACGTTTTTAAATATAAATTTAAAGTCTAGGCCAATATCTGGACACCAAATCACCTGTCATTCATAGTATGGCTGCCAAAAAAACAGGTTGTGCTTCAAGGCCAAATGATCATAGGTACAGCATAAACGACAGCTGCACCTCGACGACGTCCTCCTCGTCACCGATCACTTGTGGCACCTCGATCACCAGGACGCACTGCGTGGACGCCGACAAAAGCATGGAAGCCGGCTCAAGCATATACGTCGATTTTGTTGTTGGCATGAAAGCCAGTGTCACTATCGTCATGGACACCGACGCATGCATATACATCGATGGAGCCGATGCTGCCATGGATGCCGTCATCACCTCCTTGTCGATGTGCTCGCGGTACATCTCATGGCACGTCCTGTACACTCGATACATGCTCGCGAAGAGGGAGAACGCGCCGCTGCCGCCCGCCATACTGCAGCCGGTGAGGGGGTACCATCCGCTTCCGGCTTCGAACGGCGCCGCCCAAGCTGAGGAACACCGCGGCCGCCGCTGCCTCGACTTTGCTCGCTTCACTGGCTAGGCGACACCTTTTGGGGTCCACCGTCAAGATGGCGCAGCGTCACTTCACCTCGTCCCAATCCTCCTTCGGCGCCATCGTGCGCGGCTTCGTCGGCGCCTTCGCTGGCTTTGCCAAAGCCTTCTTCTTCGGTGGCATGGCAGCGACAAGGGTTTTGCATAGCGGGAGCTGGATGGGCGCGGGATATGGAGTGGTGGGCGGGAGGGGGAGGGGGAGATTTGGGGGAAATTTGTAGGGTTTGGGGTCGCGCGGATGACAGATGGAGCCCACGCGAGGAAAACAACGTGGCACGAGGCGCCAGCGCGCCCGATCCACGCCCTCTCCGTAGGGGCCGACGTGGGGTTGACGACGCTTTTAGTGGGCTCCAAATCTGACCGGCGCTTTTTGGGCGCATTGGTGTGAGCCCAAATCGAGCCACCAGCCCCAATAAGGCTATTGGGGTCGCTATTGCAACCGCCAATGGAGATTCTCTCATGGCACGATGGTGACATAAAAATTGCTAGAAGCGGTATGGTTAATTTTATCTCTTTAATAAAAACTACAACCTTAACCAGAAAAAAGGAGAGGAGGGAACCCCAAATAGGACACTATGAGTCTCTTTTTTTTCTTCAAATACCATCATTTTTAGGCTTAAGATCCCGCTTCCTGCAGAGGAGGTTGCCTCTTCATCTGAGCCTACTCTGAACTATCTGAACCTAGTTGAAGTTGTGAGGCTGTAGCCCTAGGGAAATGTGTTGGCCATGCCATCATGAAGTTTAGACTTGTTTCTTCGCGTTGTTTTTAACTGTGCGTACGGGCGAAACAGTATGACTGGTTTTCGGATTTCTCTCTGGTGTGTCTTAAAGCATGTTTGGGCCATGCCTACTAAAAACGATCGAATCGACAATTTTAAGTGAGCCAGACCCCAGAATGCATCACCCATGCGTGGGGAAAGAACATGAGACTTCGCGTCCGTTCGGGAAGACTCATCATAAGAGCATATTCAGCGGCTCGGACTATTTCAATCATAAATTGTGCTTGTTTGAGTTGGGCCACAGATAGAAATCAGATCGTGTCCTCCTCCTTGTTTGTTTGGGTTGGGGGCAAACCCAACGAAAAGACATATTTTTATAAAATTTATATATTTTTAAGTTAATTAACATAAGAAACATAAAATAAAAAAGCACATTAAATATTAAAATAACTAGACATAAACCTTGTCTAGGGCTTGCTCCAGCCACTCCACCTATTTCTCGTCGTCGTTGGCAGCTAGGTCAACGAACTCGGGCGTGGGCCACAACGGTTCCGTGGCGGCGGAGGTGCTTGCGTTTGAGATATCAGTGGAAGTTGGCGTGGTGGAGTCTGCGGCGCCACGCTAAATTCTCTCGCCACAAGCTTGGACTCCCGCAGTTGAATGTCTATGCATTGCCACTCGGTCTTGGCCTATAACTCTCAGGCGACGATACCCAACTTGAGGGCTTCGTCGTCATCGAGCTCGTGCGCGGCTGGTAGGGGAGCTCGTCCTCCATGTGCAACTCCTCGAGTTGCTCACGCTCCCACATGAGGAGCTCGAGTCAATCCAGTGTGTCAACTTGCGGCTCTTCGCCGGAGATGCCATCGCGCCCACGAGCTCTTCCTCTTCCTCCTTCATGAGAAAATGACAAAAGAATAAGCTTGCGGGTGCCAATGCACCACCAAGAGGAGGAGAGTGATGAGGGAATAAAGAAGGATGATGAAAATTTAAGCTTGGGAATGCCAATGCATATCCAATAAAAGAATATAGAGAACAAGGAGAAAAAAGAGCAAGAAAAAGAAGAATGGGGACCTCCCAAATATGATATATTTCTCAAACTCAAAACTCAATAGTATTTTATGGAACTTCTTATTTTGATGTATCTTATGATGATATTCCTATTATTGATTTTATGGTTCTAAATAATGACTTTGATAATGAGTATGTTTTCGATAGTCAACATGATAATTCTTTAGATGATGGTCCTATTTTGCTTGATAATCCTTCATGCTTAGAAATTGATACTAACTTATGGGAGGATAAAAATGATAAACTTACTTGTTGTAATGATACTCTCATTCATGAGAGTCCTATATCATTCTCGGGTTCTCCTATTTACACAATAGAGGAGAATTGTGCTTTATGTAAGAAATATATGCATGGTTTGAAATTATCTATGGAAATCCTACTTGAAACCATGATGATATTAATTCTGGCAACTATTTTGAGTGAGGGAAGCAGGCTTATGATTGTCCTAATAAATTTAATGATCCTCTTTATGTTCATATTAATGCAAAGTTGCAATCTTCAAATGGCTATATCGTTGAATTTTCTTCTCATGCTTGCAACTATTCTGAAAGAGGGGGTGTTCAGTGCCCTCTTTATGTTACTAATAATTATGTGTTGCATTCATCTACTTGAAATAAACATTAGTCCACTCTCATTTGTTTTGATTTATTTACATATAAGCAATGGTAAGGAAATCGGTAATCGTTAACCGCTCGGTCGGCTTGGGAGTAGCGATTAATCAGAATTCGGATGATTAACTGATTTAATAGGTTGGCTATTAATTGGTGTAACCTACACAAATTAGCGCGTAAAAAATATATATAAGAAAAATAATAGTATATCGGCCTCTATATGTCTGTCCCTACTTCTCTAGAGCCTAAAATCCCAGAAAAACATGTATGCTTCTCCTCCGTGGCCTAATCTTCAAGGGCACGAGCGAATCAGGATCCACTAGTCGAAGCCGCGTTTCTTCCTTCCACTTCTTATCCTCTCACCTCTAAGTTTATCTTCTCCAACCACCTACCTAGGGTACGAACCCTCTTACACCTCAACCACCTAACCTATCGAAGGCGCCCTTGAGCTCCTGCACGAGCTACTCAAGGTGGTCGAGCTCCTGTATCTAGGCAACTGAGAGTAACTGGTATGTGATGGCAAGAAACTAGTTGGCGACAGCAGAATTCGAGCTGTTGGAGGCTGCAATCAAGCGGGAGCTTTGCAAAACCTACTTTATTGGGGAGGGGTAGCGCATGTACTAGCTATATGCATTGAAAAGTTTATAACTTTATTGACCAAGTGTAGTAGTTAATTGGGAACATACCTAGTAATCGGACTTTCGGTACGATTAATAGGGCTAAAGGATTAACACAAGAGATTAATGTTAATCGACATGGTCAGGCCCCTAGTAGCGATTAATCGGCCTAGTAATCGTTGAATCGGCCTAGTTTTTGAACAGTGCATATAAGACGTCAATGCATAGGAAGAAAGTTAAACTTTGGTGTTTCATGTTGATGAGTGCATTTTTAGCATGTTTATACATCGCTATTTCATTACGTTATCATTGAGTAGTAGTAGGATCTTTGTATTTTACCGCCCTATCGCGCCCTTTTATGCATGTCTACACAGGATCTTGAAATAAGAAGGAAATGATGAAATATCAATGAAAACTGTCATTTTCTGGCATTTTGACGTGATAGAAATCATTTTAGCACTTAATTATGCACCTGGGCGAAAGGAGGATGCGAGGACAACCTCTAGTAAGTTTTGCAGGCATCGGTACGGGGAGAGCCCACCCATATCATCCACCCAGACGATGTGCCAGAAGCACCGCCTCGTCAAATACTTTCACCCCGCGTAGACGGCGCAGAGATCCGAGACACATAGCTCCGCAAAACAGAGAAACACCACCCTAGATCATATCTAGAGAAGGAACTTTTGGAGAAGACAACATTCGGGGTGCTACAAGGATCATGGGAGGACAAGGCATCATCTCCTTCATCATCATTTGTTGCATCACCCACATCATTCACCTCCAACCATAGTTGTAATCTTGATAGCTATTGTGGATCTGTATTCGATTTCATTCCATTCCTTTAATCCCCTCCATAAGATTATGATGATATTCTTGATTGCTTCCATGTGTGAGTAGTTCCATTAGTTCTTGGGAAGATGGAGAAACCCTAGCATGAATATGAGATGAATCTAACATGATTTATGGTTTTAAGTCTTAATGTGTGTTAGTTCTCTCTCTTGATATTATGTGGTGTGCACCATGTATGCTTTATGGTCTTGAGAGGAAACTACCCTTTGAAGTGTGCTAAAGTAAACGTCGAGATCGAAGTGATATTACCGTATCGGCACTTTAACACATGGATGAGGGGGATAAGAGGGACTCACCAAGCTCATATCGATAACCACGAGGTAAAACCCTTAATAGCAATAGTCAATATGTGGCTTGCATAAGACTAGCTGATGTGGTTATTTAGAGATGCAATGACCGATGGCTTTCTGGGCGCATCTTATTACGGAGCTCTCCCACACACAATATGATTTAAAGTATACTTCATCTTGATTAACATGAATCCTAATGCTAAAGGTGGATCCAATAATCCCTAAGAACCCTTTGTCTTATTAAGTTTCAACCCATTTCCTATAACGCTTTTTACTGCTTTATTTACTTTATTTTTAATCAATTACACATCCCATTAAAACATTTTGAGATTACAAAATAGTTTACAAGTAATCTTTAATAGATAGTAGCAAGGGGCATTAAGACCCTAACTAGCAGCTCCTCGTGGTTCGATACTCTTATTTTGAAACTAGCTACAATTGATCTGTGTTCTTGCAGTTATCAAGCTTTTTTCTGGCACCTTTGCCGGGGAGCTTGGCGCTTTTTGATCTTTGTTCTTAGTTGCTAATTTATTATTTTTACTAAAGTTGTTTAATAGTTTCAGGTAACACCATGGCTGCTCTTGGGCTTATGAATAAGCTTGATACAGTTGAATACCTTGGAAGATTCAAACGAGGGTTTGTTAAAGAATTTCCAAATGGGAGTGACGTGGAGTATGCGATTCATCCACGCTTTATTGCTATTATGAAACAAAAAAAAAACTTTGCAGGAGATGATCCCGATGAGGATCCTTATAATCATTTACATTTCTTTAGTGAGTTGTGTTGGACAATTAAATGGAGAAACTACTCTGATGATGAATTAAAACTTAAATTGTTTAGTCAAACTATACCCAACACTGCATTATCTTGGTATAGATCGAACTTCTCCTGCATAAAAGATTGATACTTGGGAGAATCTTACGAAGGAATTTATATTTCAATTCTATCCTAAGGTTAAGTCCCCTGGAGCAAGAAAATTTATAACCAATTTCAACAATCTCCGCGATGAAAGTTTAATGAGAGCATACCTAAGGTTTAAAGGTACGGCTCAAAGTTGTCCCCATCATGATTTACCACCTTGGTATGTTTTACATGTCTTTTATGAAGGACTTGAGCAAGATAATAAAATGGAATTAGATTTGCTATTCGGTGGATCTTTTATGGAACTCACCCCCGAGCAATCTTGGGTACGTCTAGACAAAGTTCATAGAAATAGAGAATCTTGGGGTTTTGATCTTGGAAATGAGGGAGGAATAGAAATTGAACATGATTGTTGACACGCGTGAAGCACACGTCCGTTGGGAACCCCAAGTGGAAGGTGTGATGCGTATAGAAGCAAGTTTCCCTCAGTATGAAACCAAGGTTATCGAACCAGTAGGAGTCAAGGAACACGTGAAGGTTGTTGGTGGAGGAGTGTAGTGCGGCGCAACACCAGTGAAACCGGCGACAACGTGGAACCTGCACAACACAATCAAGATACTTTGCCCCAACGTAACAGTGAGGTTGTCAATCTCACCGGCTTGCTGAAAACAAAGGATTAAACGTATGGTGTGGAAAATGATATTTGTTTGCAAAGAACAGTAGAGAACAATGATTGCAGTAGATTGTATTCAGATGTAAAAGAATGGACCGGGGTCCATAGTTCACTAGTGGTGCCTCTCCTATAAGATAAATAACATGTTGGGTGAACAAATTACAGGCAGGCAATTGACAAATAAAGATTCAATACATATCATGATGATCACTATGAGATTTAATCAGGGCATTACGACAAAGAACATAGACCGCCATCCAGCATGCATCTATGCCTAAATAGTCCACCTTCGGGTTAGCATCCGCACCCCCTCCAGTATTAAGTTGCAAACAACAGACAATTGTATTAAGTATGGTGCATAATGTAATCAACACAAATATCCTTAGACAAAGCATTCATGTTTTATCCCTAGTAGCAACAACACATCCACAACCTTAGAACTTTCTGTCACTGTCCCAGATTCAATGGAGGCATGAACCCACTATCGAGCATAAATACCCCCTCTTGGAGTTACAAGTATCAACTTGGCCAGAGCCTCTACTAGCAACGGAGAGCATGCAAGAACATAAACAACACATATATGATAGATTGATAATCAACTTGACATAATATTCTATATTCATCGGATCCCGCCAAACACAACATGTAGCATTACAAATAGATGATCTTGATCATGTTAGGCAGCTCACAAGATCTAAACATGATAGCACAAGAGGAGAAGACAACCAACTAGCTACTGCTATGGACCCATAGTCCAAGGATGAACTACTCACGCATCAATCCGGAGGCGGGCATGATGATGTAGAGCCCTCCGGTGATGATTCCCCTCTCCGGCAGGGTGCCGGAGGCGGTCTCCTGAATCCCCCGAGATGGGATTGGCGGCGGCGTCTCTGGAAGTATTTCCGTATCGTGGCTCTCGGTAATAGGGTTTTCGCGACGAAGGCTTTAAGTAGGCGAAAGGGCAGGCTCGGAGGGGCCAGGGGGTGGCCCCCCATAGGCCGGCGCGCCCAAGGCCCAAGCCGCGTCGCCTTGTGGGGTGGGGCCCCCAGGGCCCCCTCTAGTCCCTCTCTGGCTCTCTGGAAGCTTCCGCGAAATATAAGACCCTGGGCGTTGATTTCGTCCAATTCCGAGAATATTTCCTTTGTAGGATTTCTGAAACCAAAAACAGCAGAAAACAAGAATCGGCGCTTCGGCATCTTGTTAATAGGTTAGTGCCGGAAAATGCATAATAATGATGTAAAGTATGTATAAAACATGTGAGTATTGTCATAAAAGTAGCATGGAACATAAGAAATTATAGATACGTTGGAGACGTATCAAGCATCCCCAAGCTTAGTTCCTACTCGCCCTCAAGTAGGTAAATGATAACAACAATAATTTCTGAAGTGACATGCTACCAACATAATCTTGATCAACATTATTGTAAAGCATATGAGATGAATGGAGTGATCTGAAGCAATAGATTGCTAACAAAGAGATAATGACTAAACAAATGAATCATGTAGCAAAAAAATTCATGAATAGTACTTTCAAGACAAGTATCAAAAAGACTTGCATAAGAGCTAACTCATAAAGCAATAGATTCAAAGTAGAAGGAATTGAAGCAACACAAAGGATGATTAAGTTTCAGCAATTGCTTTCAACTTGTAACATGTATATCTCATGGATAATTGTCAACATAGAGTAATATAACAAGTGCAATAAGTAATCATGTAAGAATCAATGCACACGGTTAATACAAGTGTTTGCTTCTAAGATAGAAAGAAGTAGGTAAACTGACTCAACATAAAGTAAAAGAATGGCCCTTCGCAGAGGGAAGCATGGATTACTATTTTTGTGCTAGAGCTTTTATTTTAAAAACATAGAAACAATTTTGTCAACGGTAGTAATAATTCATATGTGTTATTCATAATACTTCCTACAAGTTGCAAGCCTCATGCATAGAATACCAATAGTGCCAGCACCTTGTCCTAATTAGCTTGGATTTACATGGATTATCATTGCATAACATATGTTTCAACCAAGTGTCACAAAGGGGTACCTCTATGCCGCCTGTACAAAGATCCAAGGAGATCAATCGCATTTGATTTCTCGTTTTTAATAGATCTCAACTTAGGACATCCATACCGGGACAACATAGACAACGAGATAATGGACTCCTCTTTAATGCATAAGCATTCAACAACAAATAATATTCTCATAAGAGATTGAGCATGAATGTCCAAACCGAAAACTTCCACCATGATACATGGCTTTGGTTAGCGGCCCAATGTTCTTCTCTAACATATGCATACTCAAACCATTTGATCATGATAAATCACCCTTACTTCTGACAAGACGAACATGCATAGCATCTCACATGATATCCAACAAAGGTAAAAAGTTGATGGCGTCCCCAGAAACATGGTTACCGCTCAACAAGCAACTTATAAGAACTAAGACACATAGCTACATATTCATCACCACAATAGTTTTTTAGCTATTTTCCCATGACCTATATATTGCAAAGATAAAGGAATGAAATTTTAAAGGTAGCTGTAGCACCCTACCTTTTAATAAAGGCAAGATACCTGTGTATAGTGATATTCCCGGGATCACTGATAGCACACACATTACAAAATATAGTAATCATTGCAATAGTATCAAATTACTACATCGTTGATCCAAAGGGTAAAGGAAAACCTTACAATTTGCATAGTCACATGGACTAGCTCAACAATATTCAGAATAAACACAGCGGAATGTAAGTCATCAATGAGCCTTCATCATCTTCATGTGCCACGAGCGATCATGTTGGAATGTAGACTCGAGATCCTACCACGTACTTCTCCTCGGAAAATCCCGCACGTTTGAATATGCAGCCCCACGAATGGAGGTCAGTACAATGATGTACTGGCAAATGACACTTATATGGTGGCATTTTTAGGCATGACTATCTACATGATATTTGGCTAGTGGAGTTTAGGCACAATTTGCATAAAGCCAATTTTATCCTATATTTTGTTTAAAACAAAACATTTTGAAATCCTTTGAATGACATTATGAAATCACACCATGGTTAAATCCTCCATGGGTTTTAGAATAATCACATGGTTACATCTCCCATGAGTTTTCAAAGGTTAACTCGAATTTTAAACACATTCGAAAAGGTGATGAGATTCCTCCAGTACATTCCCTGCCTAGAAGCTCAAATTGTTCATAACCGGGGACACGGCTAAGATCTTAGGTTTAACTCTCGAGAGGTTGTGCACTTTCACCTTACGACCCACCCTTCCCAAGAGAAGAATGATACAAGATCTTTCAGAAGAAGAATTCAACCATACAAACTAGACCCGTTCCCTTGGCCGTCGCCTCCACCCGCTGTCTAGCCACAAGTTGAATCCTCACAACTTACTTAATCCCGGCAGAGCCCATAATACCATAAGGCTGCACTGGAAGCTAACTAAAACATGGACGACATAGTAATCTCTTTAATCCTGGGTGGCCAACCACAAGTGGAACTCACAAGCTTAAAACCCCTCACAGGTAGTAAACCCCCAGACGATCCCCTGGTGAAAACCAGGTGTGCAGTCAAAAGCGACCACTCTACAACTTGCGCACTCTCAGGGATTCACCACTTTAGCCCACTCGGGGCGTGGACCTGAGCAGCCGCCCACCAATCAACCAATCCACCCAGGTGTTTCATTAAGGTTGTTAATTTTAAATTTTCAAACACCCACAACCAATAACGAAAATAGCATTTGGCATTTGATGTTGCAAAGCAAAATTAAAGCATCCTAGCAATGGGTTCAGGAGTAGCTACACACTACTTGGGTTTGCTAAGAATAGCATAATACTTTACTTTTGAAAACAAAATCCTACCATGCATACTAGTTTCAAAACACTAATGCATAATTAAAACAAGTAGGATTTGAGTGTCACTTGCCTTTTTGGTAGTCGAAGCGCGTTCACTTCTCTTAATCAAAATATGTGCCTCTCCGTACAAACTATAACATAGAATATAGCACATCATAAACACACCATTCAACAACAATAAAATCAAAAAGCAAACAACAAGTAATTATTCATTGTGTTTTAGTCATTGAATAAAGAAGATATGGCATGAGGTATGGCTTGCAAGATATGAATTGGAGATATTGAACGGATGGGTCAAATACCTGGAAAGAACATGAGTATCTAAGTTAAGTACTTAGAAGAAAATGATTGATAAGAGCCTATGGTCAAATGTTGTTTGCTACTCAAGAATGGGTAAATGGAATGATCCATGTGATGAGATCACCCGAGTCTCAAATGACGCAACTCGAAATACTATTTGGTAAAGTGTGACAACACTTACTAAGATAGTATGAGTTACATATAGGCTTGGGTATGGATTTGTGATATGTTGAATTACTCAATTAACTCATTTGTAAATTGAATACCATGGACTAGGATAACCTGATTTGAAGAGATGTGAGCATGGGGCATGATGAATGTGTTCAACTAAGCTAAACAGTAATTCTACTGGATAGAGTACGGTATAAGAAGGCCCAGGCAATTGGGTTCACTCCAAAATAATTTTTAGAACTCAAGTTATGATCAGAATAGTGATTTGAAAATACATAACATATACAGTATTCTTGCATAATTGGATTCTACAGGTTATAAGCTTTCCAACGATATAAAATTTGTAAAATTTGGCCCAGTGGATGATTTTATATTGATTTTACAAGTTAGACATGCAATCTGACATTTAAAAATTAAATTTAAAACGGGTTTGACCGAGTTTGGTCGAGACATTGGTTGGACATGCTGACTGTACCGCCGACTGTACTGTTGACTGTACCGCTGACCGTACTGCTGACTATACCGCTGACTGTACTGCTGACTGTAGTTTGACTTTGACTAGACTGAGTTGACTATGCTGATGTCATGATGATGTCATAAAGGTTGACAGAAAAAATTACTCAGATGGAAAAACTTTCTACATCAAAGTTGTATATAATTAATAGATCTATCTAACGCACAAATTACTTTTCACAACGAAATAATGAGTTTGACAAGATCTAAGATATACCTTATAAGATCTGAATCTTCCAACATGATTTTCTCCCTACTCGATAAACGAAAAAGGGTGAGACTTGCGGCAACTGAAAGAGCTTGACGAGAGGAACAACTTCCATGTTGAAGTCATGACGATTCGAGATCGTTTGAAACTCGATTTGGCTCCGGTTGACTCGAAACAGATCTGTAGATGAGCGACAAATTGGTACTTCAAATCGAAAAACTTCCAACATGAAAGTTGTAGAGGATGATCAGATCTACATACTCACCAAAGGAATTTGGATTTCGTGAAATGAGCACGAACCTCTTGAGAATTCCCTTTGTCAGATCTGACGGCTTGCGAAGCAAAATTCTCCGTGTATAGCGGACGAAAAGAGATGAAATTGGTCGGGATTGAAAGATCTCGACGAGAGCCCGAAGCGATTTGAGGTGATTATGGTGGTCAAATCAACGAGTTAAGATTTCGTTGGTCTAGGATTTCGGGAAGAGAAAAGGGAAAACGAAACTGCGATGTGATGGTGGCTTTATATAGGCTATAGGTCGGTGGAAAAGGTGGGCCTCGAAGTTAGAAACGCGTAGAAACAAACAGATCTGAATTTAGAGTTATGTAGCTCAAGAAAAGTGCGTTTAAGTGGAGATAAGTTTTACAAATACGGGATTTTTAGGTTTGTGAGGGAACCGATCGATGGTGGCTGCCTGGCTCGGTCGGTCGGCCGGGTGGGCTTGGCCTGGCCGCCTGCTGGGCCGGTCGGTCCGGCTGGCCGGCCCGTTTTCTTTTTTTTTCTTTTCTTTTTTCCTATTACTTGTTTTCTTTATAAAATGAGTTTCGTAATTCCGATTTGAGTGAAACAAATCCTACGAGTTTGTAAAATTATTTTGCTCGACATAGGACAACAAAAGAATTTAAATTTTATGAATTATTATTTTATATCATTTTATTACTGCTATGCCATTATGGCTATATGAGAATAGTTTTAACATACGCATACCAAACAAATTAACAAAAATTTGTAAAATCAAAATAGTGTTTTAGGATAATAAGAAACCTGTTTAAAATCCATTTGTGAGAAATAAAATAATAATTATATGCACTTAGCCTAATTGCTAATTTGACAATATTTCACAAATATAGTTTTATTTTCTTAAATAGAAATCCATAAAGGATTTGAAAACTTTGAAGCAGGGATATTTTTGATTTTGAAAAATACTTTGAAACCAAAAGTCTTTGTAAAACTCATTTTTGGAATTAACTTGTAAATAACTTTAAAAAGTTTTAAATCTTTGTGAATTTTCAATCAAGTTCAAACAATCAAGCATTAAATTTATTTTTATTTTACATTTCGAAATTTAGAAAATTTCGGGATGTGACAGACTACCACCCTTAAAAGAAATCTCGTCCTCGAGATTTGAGAAAGGTTAGAAAGTTTTATGTTCCAGATGGGCATGGGTGCTACCACCCTTAAAAGAAACTTTTGTAGGTAGTCTTAGGTCTTGGGTTAGGCTAAGCTCATCTTGGATATGACTTGGCACTGGGTCATGGTTTGAAACCTCTATGGCTTATGGCTTCTGAGTTAATGTCCAGTAGGCGAATGTTTATTCACATATAGTGAACAACATGTCTCTTGTAAATGACTTGAGTGGGCTTTCCTCATGGTTGGGATTCTAATCCATATATGATGGTGGTTGATCTAATTTTGACATTAAGGGGTCACTCTTCGGGTCAATCAGGAGATCAAGATGACAGGACTTCACGACTTTCATCCTCTTTGTTTATTGGTGTCTTCGACGGTCTTCACTATCTTCATCCAGTAGTTGTATGTTCATTTTCACTGTAGTCCTACGGTTGGCAGCACTTGCCTACTATAAGGGTATAATAATTCTCCACCCTAAGGTTCAGGCTTATCGGCGTCATCTCTTTCGTAGGTATGTCTCTCTAGATTTACCATTCCTTGTACAAGAGTAAACAATATGAGTAGTCGTCAAGGGGGCCAATCCATGTCGCACCCAATCATTTCCTTGTTTTCAGTTTGGTATATCTCGTATTCTAACTCTTGGTCAACCTCACAAGTTTGATAAAAACTTCCATGGATAATTGAATCAATGCTTCAATCCCCATTATTGAACTGTTTTGAAAACATTTCTATCGATTCCTAGCTAGGGTTTGCGTATCTCACAGACTATACTTCTTCATCTTGATAGGAAACATCTAGGTTGGTTTTCCTAGTATTATCTTCATGGCGAGTTGCCAAGAAAACATTCTCTCGGCTGGGTATAGATGAGAATAGATAGAAAGATTCTAAAGAAGATTTCCTACCCGAACACATAAGATCAAGACAAAACATCTTGCAAACAACATCTAACAAGCATCAAGCAATATGTTTCAAACACAGACAAACCAGCATGGTCATACCTCAATTTGGTAAGATCAATACTTTGTTACTTTATCGTTGGTTCGCTAAAAGAGAACTAATGGTGGTCTAGTCTATTTCTATATTGGATGCATCAAGTTTCTATTCTACTCCTTCGATGTATCTTCACGTGTTGTGCACTCTGCATCGAAGTCTTCCTTCAAGTTCTTCATTGGTCTTCCATGAAACACTTCTTGCGGAGTCGAAGAATATCACATGAATCGTCATTCTTCATGCTTCAGGGATATGATCATCATTAGTCCTTGTTGTTAGTTTTGATAAGGTGGTGATCTAAAGTGAGAGGAAAATAATTTTTGAAGATGAAGTAGATAAGAATATAAGAGGTTCAAAATCCAAACATATTTTTAATTGAAATAGGATTAGACAAAACTTTCATCCTAGGGTCTTCCTATTTCTAATCCAAACCTAGGGTCTCGATCCTACAGGCAACACTATGCTCTGATACCATTCTGTAGCACCCTACCTTTTAATAAAGGCAAGATACTCGTGTATAGTGCTATTCCCGGGATCACTGATAGCACACACATTACAAAATATAGTAATCATTGCAATAGTATCAAATTACTACATCGTTGATCCAAAGGGTAAAGGAAAACCTTACAATTTGCATAGTCACATGGACTAGCTCAACAATATTCAGAATAAACACAGCGGAATGTAAGTCATCAATGAGCCTTCATCATCTTCATGTGCCACAGGCAGTCATGTTGGAATGTAGACTCGAGATCCTACCACGTACTTCTCCTCAGAAAATCCTGCACGTTTGAATATGCAGCCCCACGAATGGAGGTCAGTACAATGATGTACTGGCAAATGACACTTATATGGTGGCATTTTTAGGCATGACTATCTACATGATATTTGGCTAGTGGAGTTTAGGCACAATTTGCATAAAGCCAATTTTATCCTATATTTTGTTTAAAACAAAACATTTTGAAATCCTTTGAATGACATTATGAAATCACACCATGGTTAAATCCTCCATGGGTTTTAGAATAATCACATGGTTACATCTCCCATGAGTTTTCAAAGGTTAACTCGAATTTTAAACACATTCAGAAAAGGTGATGAGATTCCTCCGTACATTCCCTGCCTAGAAGCTCAAATTGTTCATAACCGGGGACACGGCTAAGATCTTAGGTTTAACTCTCGAGAGGTTGTGCACTTTCACCTTACGACCCACCCTTCCCAAGAGAAGAATGAGACAAGATCTTTCGAAGAAGAATTCAACCATACAAACTAGACCCGTTCCCTTGGCCGTCGCCTCCACCCGCTGTCTAGCCACAAGTTGAATCCTCACAACTTACTTAATCCCGGCAGAGCCCATAATACCATAAGGCTGCACTAGAAGCTAACTAAAACATGGACGACATAGTAATCTCTTTAATCCTGGGTGGCCAACCACAAGTGGAACTCACAAGCTTAAAACCCGGTAGTAAACCCCCACACGATCCCCTGGTGAAAACCAGGTGTGCAGTCAAAAGCGACCACTCTACAACTTGCGCACTCTCAGGGATTCACCACTTTAGCCCACTCGGGGCGTGGACCTGAGCAGCCGCCCACCAATCAACCAATCCACCCAGGTGTTTCATTAAGGTTGTTAATTTTAAATTTTCAAACACCCACAACCAATAACGAAAATAGCATTTGGCATTTGATGTTGCAAAGCAAAAT
The DNA here is from genome assembly GCF_022539505.1 of Lolium rigidum. NCBI lineage: Eukaryota > Viridiplantae > Streptophyta > Magnoliopsida > Poales > Poaceae > Lolium > Lolium rigidum. The sequence continues at coordinate 76,428,521 of NC_061510.1, forward strand.
TAAAGCATCCTAGCAATGGGTTCAGGAGTAGCTACACACTACTTGGGTTTGCTAAGCATAGCATAATACTTTACTTTTGAAAACAAAATCCTACCATGCATACTAGTTTCAAAACACTAATGCATAATTAAAACAAGTAGGATTTGAGTGTCACTTGCCTTTTTGGTAGTCGAAGCGCGTTCACTTCTCTTAATCAAAATACGTGCCTCTCCGTACAAACTATAACATAGAATATAGCACATCATAAACACACCATTCAACAACAATAAAATCAAAAAGCAAACAACAAGTAATTATTCATTGTGTTTTAGTCATTGAATAAAGAAGATATGGCATGAGGTATGGCTTGCAAGATATGAATTGGAGATATTGAACGGATGGGTCAAATACCTGGAAAGAACATGAGTATCTAAGTTAAGTACTTAGAAGAAAATGATTGATAAGAGCCTATGGTCAAATGTTGTTTGCTACTCAAGAATGGGTAAATGGAATGATCCATGTGATGAGATCACCTGAGTCTCAAATGACGCAACTCGAAATACTATTTGGTAAAGTGTGACAACACTTACTAAGATAGTATGAGTTACATATAGGCTTGGGTATGGATTTGTGATATGTTGAATTACTCAATTAACTCATTTGTAAATTGAATACCATGGACTAGGATAACCTGATTTGAAGAGATGTGAGCATGGGGCATGATGAATGTGTTCAACTAAGCTAAACAGTAATCCTACTAGATAGAGTACGGTATAAGAAGGCCCAGGCAATTGGGTTCACTCCAAAATAATTTTTAGAACTCAAGTTATGATCAGAATAGTGATTTGAAAACTAATACATAACATATACAATATTCTTGCATAATTGGATTCTACAGGTTATAAGCTTTCCAACGATATAAAATTTGTAAAATTTGGCCCAGTGGATGATTTTATATTGATTTTACAAGTTAGACATGCAATCTGACATTTAAAAATTAAATTTAAAACGGGTTTGACCGAGTTTGACTGAGACGCTGACTGGACATGCTGACTGTATCGCCGACTGTACTGTTGACTGTACCGCTGACCGTACTGCTGACTATACCGCTGACTGTACTGCTGACTGTAGTTTGACTTTGACTAGACTGAGTTGACTATGCTGATGTCATGATGATGTCATAAAGGTTGACAGAAAAAATTACTCAGAAGGAAAAACTTTCTACATCAAAGTTGTATATAATTAATAGATCTATCTAACGCACAAATTACTTTTCACAACGGAATAATGGGTTTGACAAGATCTGAGATATACCTTATAAGATCTGAATCTTCCAACATGATTTTCTCCCTACTCGATAAACGAAAAAGGGTGAGATTTGCGGCAACTGAAAGAGCTTGACGAGAGGAACAACTTCCGTGTTGAAGTCATGACGATTCGAGATCGTTTTGAAACTCGATTTGGCTCCGGTTGACTCGAAACAGATTTGTAGATGAGCGACAAATTGGTACTTCAAATCGAAAAACTTCCAACATGAAAGTTGTAGAGGATGATCAGATCTACATACTCACCAAAGGAATTTGGATTTCGTGAAATGAGCACGAACCTCTTGAGAATTCCCTTTGTCAGATCTGACGGCTTGCGAAGCAAAATTCTCCGTGTATAGCGGACGAAAAGAGATGAAATTGGTCGGGATTGAAAGATCTCGACGAGATCTACAACTTTCATGTAGAGCCCGAAGCGATTTGAGGTGATTATGGTGGTCAAATCAATGAGTTAAGATTTCGTTGGTCTAGGATTTCGGGAAGAGAAAAGGGAAAACGAAACTGCGATGTGATGGTGGCTTTATATAGGCTATAGGTCGGTGGAAAAGGTGGGTCTCGAAGTTAGAAACACAGAAATAAACAGATCTGAATTTAGAGTTATGTAGCTCAAGAAAAGTGCGTTTAAGTGGAGATAAGTTTTACAAATACGGGATTTTTAGGTTTGTGACGGAACCGATCGATGGTGGCTGCCTGGCTCGGTCGGTCGGCCGGGTGGGCTTGGCCTGGCCGCCTGCTGGGCCGGTCGGTCCGGCTGGCCGGCCCGTTTTCTTTTTTTTTCCTTTTTTTTTCCTATTACTTGTTTTCTTTATAAAATGAGTTTCGTAATTCCGGTTTGAGTGAAACAAATCCTACGAGTTTGTAAAATTATTTTGCTCGACATAGGACAACAAAAGAATTTAAATTTTATGAATTATTATTTTATATCATTTTATTACTGCTATGCCATTATGGCTATATGAGAATAGTTTTAACATACGCATACCAAACAAATTAACAAAATTTGTAAAATCAAAATAGTGTTTTAGGATAATAAGAAACCTGTTTAAAATCCATTTGTGAGAAATAAAATAATAATTATATGCACTTAGCCTAATTGCTAATTTGACAATATTTCACAAATATAGTTTTCTATAGTTTTATTTTCTTAAATAGAAATCCATAAAGGATTTGAAAACTTTGAAGCAGGGATATTTTTGATTTTGAAAAATACTTTGAAACCAAAAGTCTTTGTAAAACTCATTTTTGGAATTAACTTGTAAATAACTTTAAAAAGTTTTAAATCTTTGTGAATTTTCAATCAATTTCAAACAATCAAGCATTAAATTTATTTTTATTTTACATTTCGAAATTTAGAAAATTTCGGGATGTGACAGTAGCACTCAAGTAATTTACTTTGGAATGGCAGAAAAATACCACATAGTAGGTAGATATGGTGGACACAAATGGCATGGGTTTTGGCTCAAGGTGTTTGGATGCACCAGAAGCATTTCCTCTCAGTACAAGGCTTTGGCTAGCAAGGTTGTTTGAAGCAAACACAAGTATGAACAGGTACAGCAAACTTACACAAGAACATATTGCAAGCATTATAAGACTCTACACTGTCTTCCTTGTTGTTCAAACACTTCACCAGAAAATATCTAGACCTTAGAGAGACCAATCATGCAAATCAAATTTCAACAAGCTCTACGGTAGTTCTCCACTAATAGATTAAACTACATGATGCAAGAGCTTAAACATGATCTATGAGAGCTCAAAACAATTTCCAAGTATCAAGTTATTCAAAACCATATGAAGCATTTTCTGATTCCAACCAAATAGCAATCAACGAAGCAATTTTCAGCCTTCGCCATGAACATTAAAGCATAACTAAGAATACAAGTGTTCAAATGAAAAGGCGGAGCGTAATATCTCCAATACAAGGATGGTGGGATCCAAATTTATTCAAACCAAAACAAAAATAAAAGCAAACAGACGCTCCAAGTAAAGAACATAAGATGTGATGGAATAAAAATATAGTTTCACTAGAAGTGACCTGATAATTAAGTTGTCGATGAAGAAGGGGATGCCTTGGGCATCCCCAAGCTTAGATGCTTGAGTCTTCTTAAAATATGCTGGGATGAACCACGGGGCATCCCCAAGCTTAGACTTTTCACTCTTCTTGATCATATTGTATCATCCTCTTCTCTTGACCCTTGAAAACTTCCTCCACACCAAACTTAAAGCAAACTCGGTTAGTGCATAATCAAAAATTCCTACATTCAGAGGTGACATAATCATTCTTAACACTTCTGGACATTGAACAAAGCTACTGAAAGTTAATGGAACAAAGAAATCCATTCAACATATCAAAAGAGGCAATGCGAAATAAAAGGGCAGAATCTGTCAAAACACAACAGTCCGTAAAGACGAATTTTCCAGAGGCACTTAACTTGCTCAAACGGAAAAACTCAAAACTAATGAAAGTTGCGTACATATCTGAGGATCACGCATGTAAATTGGAAGATTTTTTTGATTTCTCTACAGAGAGATCTACGCAAATTCGTGGCAGAGAGCAATTCTGTTTCTGCGCAGCAATCCAAATCTAACATCAACTTTACCATAGAGACTTTACTTGGCACAAAAACATGATAAGGAGAGGTTGCTACAGTAGTAACAACTTCCAAGACTCAACAATACAGTAGTAAAATAAAATATGGGTTATCTCCCAAGAAGTGCTTTTCTTTAACGCCTTTCAGCTAGGCGCAGAAAGTGCAAATCAAGTATTATCAAGAGATGAAGCATCAACATTATTACCTCGGGAGTTGGGAGTTTTCTCAACAATGCATTGTATCTGGTCTATATAAGTAACTCCTCTTTCATTGCTCTTAGGCTTACTATTCTCATCAAACAAATTTTCAGGAACAAGCCAAGCATAGTTATTTTCTAAAGCTTCATGCATCCCTAGGAGTTTACTAGGTATTGGTACTTTAATATCCCCCTCACCATTGACATTACTAGTGTACTTTAATCTATCCATGTCCTTCTTTTCAAGTGATTTTGCAAAATCAGTATAAAAGCCAAGCCTCTTATGCTTAATAAAAACTTTTCTAGCTTCTTTAGCTATATCACCAAATTCTCTAAGAAGGACCTCTAAAACAAAATCTCTCTTTTCCCCCATCTCCGTATCAGAGAGTGTAAGAAACATGTGTTGCATTATTGGATTAAGATTAACAAATCTAGCCTCCAACATGTGTACTAAGGAAGCAGTAGCAATTTCATAATTAGGAGCAAGTTCTACCAAGGATCTATCTTCAAAATCGTCAACTATACTAACATGAGTGAAAAAATCTTCTATATTATCTCTTCCAATGATAGACCCTTGCCCTACCGGTATATCTTTCAGAGTGAACTTAGGAGGAAGCATGATGAAATAAACAAAAGGTAAATAAAGTAAATGCAAGTAACTATTTTTTTGTGTGTTTTTGATATAGAGCAAGTAAACAAGACAGAAAGTAAAGCAACTAATTTTTTTGTGTTTTTGATATAAAGCAAACAAGAAGGTAAATAAAATAAAGTAAAGCAAGACAAAAACAAACTAAAGAGATTGGATGTGGAAGTCTCCCCTTGCAGCGTGTCTTGATCTCCCCGGCAACGGCGCCAGAAATTTAGCTTGACACGCGTGAAGCACACGTCCGTTGGGAACCCCAAGTGGAAGGTGTGATGCGTATAGAAGCAAGTTTCCTCAGTATGAAACCAAGGTTATCGAAGCAGTAGGAGTCAAGGAACACGTGAAGGTTGTTGGTGGAGGAGTGTAGTGCGGCGCAACACCAGTGAAACCGGCGCCAACGTGGAACCTGCACAACACAATCAAGATACTTTGCCCCAACGTAATAGTGAGGTTGTCAATCTCACCGGCTTGCTGAAAACAAAGGATTAAACGTATGGTGTGGAAAATGATGTTTGTTTGCAAAGAACAGTAGAGAACATGTTACCCTCCAAAACCCACCGACGGGCAATGGCTAAGCAACACGAAGAGCCGGGAAGCTCCCAGGGCCGCTTAGTGGACCCTGGCACCTCGCGTCGTCCCGCAAATCTCCCAGCCACGTCCTGGCGGTTGCTAGGGCGTGCCACCTGACCTAGACCCGATCAGGAAGGTGTTAGAGTGCTTCGATTGTTCCTCGCATGGTAGACACGTAAACATCAAATACGAGCCCTATCGGCTCATCAGGTTTCCTGTGGATCGGCTCAAGGAGCCGATCGCCCCATGTTTCACGTTGGATTTACAATGGCATGGGGATCCCGCTTGATCGAACAAAGCTAAAACGATCCACGACAGTTTAGGGTTTTCACCGCATAACCGGAACGTCCTACGTGCGATCGGGCCTAGCAGCTACGGAAGATGATGCAAACTACCCCTATGAGAGGCCTAAAAACCAACATAACGTTGATTCCCGGAACATCCCTTGCAGGGACGGTGAACAACACCTAACGCACTACCGGATCCTCCGACCCCAACGATAAGGCCTAACTATGCGGATATTAAACTAATCCCTGCGGAGCAAGGAGCAACTATAACGGATCGGATCTACTTAGTAACGAACAAGCAAGATGCTCGCCCTTACACCCGGGTAGGTGTAAGGGCAGCTAGGTGTCGAGGGACGGCATTGCCACGCAGATATGCACGCGAAAGCATCAATGCAAGCCCCTAGACACCTAAGGATAAATGGTACTGCTCGCCATCAACAAGGCTTCAAGCACGAGCGAGTACAAGGTAACGAATAAACTTATATCGCCTAGATCGCTAGATGCGATCTAGGCAGCATGGTGCTTACCCGGGAGAAACCCTCGAAGAAAGGGGTGGCGATGCGCCTGATTTGTGTTGGTTGAACGATGATTGTCCTCCTTTTCCGATAACCCTAGATACATATTTATAGTCCAAGGGACTTTCTAATTGAGGCGTGCACCTAACCGTGCACGGGCCAGACTCTATCTTTTTAATTCTAAACACGATACGATCTAATAATATTACGGATACACGGGCCATTTAGCCCAACTCTTAGCGCAAGGCCGCTTCGAAGATACTCCACGTGTACGTCCTTCAAGCCCATCTTCACTTGCGGCCCATCTCCCGATTTGGCCAAAATCGGGTGGTAACACATGCCCCCTGGTTTTGATAATGATAATTGCAAAACCATCTGTCTCCTTCGAAGGGTCATGTCGTGGCAGAGCAGAACCGTCGCAGTTTTCTTCATGATGACGTCTTGCCTTCTCAACTTCTCTGCACGATTTGACGGTTCTGGCACCACGTCCTTGGGAACTGCTTAGGCATTAAATCGTTATATCCCCTTTTTATTTGGCCACTTCCTGTAGTTCCCTCCTTCATCCCCCTGCATCAGCACTTCCAAGAACCCTCTTCGGCCAACATGTCTTCTTCTTCTTCCTCATCGGGTCTTTCCACGCAGTCCTCCCCCTTCCGCGAGCCGACGCTGGAGTGGAACCCGGAGGAAGCCCATGCGGCCAACATCCGCCGCGCCATCGAGGCCGGGGACGAACCAAGCCATGACTTCTCCATCTGGTCAGAGGACGACCAATCCCTGACCGATGGGGAAAGCGTCCTCCGCAGCCTCGCTAATGGGGCAGCGGAGAGCGACGACGACGACCTTCCCTGGGAGGGAGCAACCTCCTCCGAGGAGGTGGAGGAGGAGGAGGATGATAGCTCCTCCGACGGGCCGCCGGCCAAACACCACTGCCCCTGGCCCGAGAATCTCAGCGACTTCGACAGCGATGACGACGACGCTGATGAAGAAGACGAGGACGACGATGGTCCTGCCGGCGGCCGCTACAGCAGCGACGACGAGCCGGCCGGAAGTAGCGCCGACGGCAGCGACGATGATGAGGGCAGCAGCGGCCCCTAGATAGGGCAAAGCTAGGAGTAGTAGACGGGGCAATGTATCCCCTAGCAACTTCCTTTTGAGAGCAAGCGGCTCCTTCTATGTAAAAAATCTGGTTATCAATGAAGAAATTTCTCCAATTTGACTTTGTCGATCTCTTCCATATTAGACTAGCCGATTCTCCCCTTTGTTGAACTCGATGAGCCGATGGCAATGCATCAGCTTTTATAACAGATTGCAAGACAGACCAATCCAATCGCCTTCCCAGATGTTAACTTGCAATCCATGAAATTCAGACCCAACCTCCCAATCGAACGGGTCCAACGCGCAGCCTTGAGACCCCCAGATATTTAGACTTTAAAATCATCCGATCGTGATGTTCGTCCTGATAGCAAAACTCCTGAATTAACGCCTCCAGGAAAGCTTCTGAGACCGTGGCTGAAATACCTTGCCGTCAAAGCTGATACACCTGTATAACAGGTACCATTTGCTCACGACTTCCCTTGTGATGCTCTGTTTTCTTGCAGCAACGAACTGGTCTAAAGCCTGATCAACGATGATGGCTCCTTTTTCAAACTCCTCCTGTCAACCTGGTGGTTTTCCTCTGCAAGAGTCCTCCACCCTTCAACATGGTTATGATGCAGAGATAGCCGATTTCAACACCATCGGCTCTTCAGAATGAGGAATTCTCAAGGCCAGCTGCCCCCCGAGCCTCTGTCAAGGCGAGAATGAAAGCGCATCAGCCAAAGGGGTCACCATCGGCCTCCCAACTGCAGTGCAGCGTCAGCCGATTCCAAATAAATCGGCTTTCAAAAGCAGAGAACCTCCAAGGCGGGCTGCCCCCCGAGCCGCTCCATCTTTTCATCAAAACTGGGCGAGAAAGCTTGCGCCCAAGGAGACAGTGCACTAGGACGGTTTTGGAAGGATCGGCAGCTCCCTTGAACCCGATCTGCATGCTTACGCAGGCGCTGCTGATCTTGAAGATGTGCTAATGGAGCCACCCACCATTCCACTGAGGGACTCCTTCAGTAGAGCCTTGCTGCATAACTTGATGACTGCTCCATTAGGCTTCCGCTGGCAACAGTTGTATCCCTTGAGTCGATGGCCGTGCATCGGCTTTGAATTCTTAAGTCGATGTCCCCGCATCGGCTGTGCCCAAAAATTTCTGTATTTTCGATTTTTTACGGCCGATTTGTTTACGTATCGGCCCCCATATCTGAGCTGTTCTGCTGGGCATTTGGTATCCACTCCAAGCTTCGTATCCTCGTGTCTCCTCCATCTATGTGCCCCCCGAGCCGATTCTGTCAAGTAATTGATGGTATCGGCTCTTTAGGCATCTGTTGGATCATTGCTGAACACAGACGAAGGTATGTTGAGGATAATTTTGGCCGATTGCGTGAATCGGCCTCCTTTTCCGTTGCAATGCTTTGACGATGGTTTGCAACTTCTTGGATTTCCACTGTAGCTACGTGGCATGCTTGAGATAAGATCCTTTGCTTTTCATTTTTTGAGGGCCGATCTCAGGGATCGGCCTTGCCACGTACGTCCAATGTCTTGGACCTGTTACTCCGCCCGGGTCACGGATACCATGTTTGTATCAGCCGATGCCTCTGCATCGGCATCGCCCGATGCTCGTGCATCGGCTTTCGCCTGTTTTGGGCGCCATACTTTCTTTAGCGGGCGCGCCTTCGTCTCCAACGTTTGCTGAATTTTCACGGCCAGATCGGGCCGTGCTCCTCTCAACGTGTACAGGTACTGTGCCTCGGCTTCTTCCAGGTTTCGCAGCCGCTGCACTCTACGCTTCTGAGAATGGCTGAGTCCATCAGGGCACCACCTTGGTCGGTGATACCTATCTTCTTCTCCATCGGACTCCTCGAAGTCCTCTTCTTGAGATGACTCAGCTCGCTTGTTAATAGGTGGGAGAGGTCCTAGACGCTCGAACACTGAATCTACACTTGTCCTCTTCCTTTGCTGTTTGCACTCTGGGCAGTTCTCGATGGTTGGCAATCGGCTCATTCCTGAGTCCCAGCAATGTTTGAAGAAGGGACAGTTCCAGTGCTTATCCACGTTGTCTTGCTCCCTTGACCTCCCTCTAGCGCGACGTTCGTACCCGTCGTTGTTCCTATCATACTGACGATACCTCCTGTTTTCTGCATCAGACCGACGATCTCTTTCATCGTCTTCGTCGAAGCGTCGACGTCGGTCGTACTGCTACTCATATTTGTTGAGGAGATGCACGGAGAGTGGGCGCTGATACCGTATGCTTCTCACCTCCTCCTCGGTTAGGTACCGTCTATCATCATCTTGGGGCCGGTCGCGTGGAACGGCCTCCTCTTTATCTTTGCCACGAGAGTGGCTGCTCTCTGCTTTATCTTTGCCATGGCGGATGACAAATCCTGCCATATTGACATCAAAAGAGAACCCTGGCTCCCTTATGGAGTGGCCTAGGTCCACCATGTTGACGTCCGGAAACGGACGCATGTCTACCTTCATGGCAAACTGTCCGAAGGTTAATCGGCCCGATTCTATCGCCATCTGAATTTGTGCGCGCAATACTTTGCGATCGTTGGTGGCGTGCGTGAACGTATGATGCCATTTGCGGTATGGCCTTTTGTTCATCTCTTGCACCGTAGGGATCTTGTGGCCTTCGGGGAGCTTCAACTGTTTCTCTTTCGGTAGTAGATCGAAGATCCGTTCGGCTTTGCTCACATCAAAGTCCAACCCTCTTGGAGGCCCTGGCGGGTTCACCCATTTGCAGGACACAGGTACTGGCGTCCGAGTCCACTCGGCTACTGTGACTTCTTGGTCTTCCGTAGGATCTTCATCCTCATCAGCGTTGACCAGGCTTATCGCGCGCTTGAACTTGTCCTGGTACAGTTCTGGATGGCGCTGTTCATATAAGGTCAGCCTACTGACCAGGTGCGTCAACGAGTTGTACTCCACTTGGAACGTCAGATCCTTGAATGACGCCTGCAAGGCTCGCCACGGCCAGCTCGATCGCTTCTTTCTCGCTTAAATGAGCCGAATAGCATCGGTTCTTGACAGCTTCGAAACGCCGAATGTACTCAGCCACCGTCTCTCCTCGCCTCTGCCGAACCCGTGCTAGTTCGGCAATACCGGCCTTCGTAGCTTCGAATGATACTGGGCGTGAAACTGTTCCTCCAGTCCGCTTCCATGATCGTACTGAATTTGGCTGCAGCGAGGTGTACCATCCAAAAGCTGGACCGGTGAGGGATTGCGAGAAGCACCTCACCCGTAGCTGATCCGATGCCGAAGCCATGCCTAGCTGGGCCAAGTATCGGCTCACGTGCTCGATGGAGCTAGACCCTTCTGACCCACTGAATTTGTTGAAGTCCGGAAGCCGGTACTTAGGTGGTAGTGGGATCAGGTCGAACTCATTGGGGTACGGCTTGGAATAGCCGATTATCTTCTTCTTCGGCAAGATGCCGAACTGATCTCTCAGGACTGCACTTATCTGATCTGCGGTGGAGGTAGTGGCAGCCGAGCTTTCCTGGACTGGTGCAGTGGTATACTTGGCTAACCACGCCTGTTTCTCAGCTTTCGCTCCCAAATTCCCCACCTGCTGCGGTCGTTCCTCCCTGCCGGAACAATGGCTCCTCGCTCCGGCAATCCCTCCCGTTGGAGCCCGGATCGCCCGTGTCCAGCTTGTTGCGGTCCGGCACAAACGTGCACACGTATCCATGCGGGATCTCCTTGGGCGGCTCATATAAGAACTGGTAGTCGCCCGGATCACCTCCAACCTTGTAGACAACGTATGCCGGTGAACCTTGTTGCTGTGGAGCTGCCATCGCGTACGGCAATGGTGGCCTGGTGTGGAGTTGCACCTCTCCTTGGTGAGTCCCTAGAGCAGGTCCTGAAGGGGAGTACCGCTGCTCCATGATCTCTTGGACCACCGGAACGCAACGCGCTCCAAAGAATTCACCAGGCTCTCAGAATGCCGATGCAGTGAATGGGCCACCACGTAGTTGATTTCCTGTCGCAGGGCTCTGGTACGTTCATCTGAAGGGAGAGACAGATCTACCCCGTCAAGGACGCCTTGTGGCGTGAATCCTTTGAACTCGATGCCGTGCGAACGGGTCTTCTCAAAGGAGCCGATGAGTTCGGCTTCAACGATGGCCTTCGGCTCATCGTACTTCTTCTTATGATCGGGAGGGAGATCCTCGTATGTGATCTGTTCCTCCGCCATCTCGGATGCCGGTGTTGACGTGGATGTTGCGTGAAGATTGTCCCACCGGGCGTGCCGAAATGTGTTACCCTCCAAAACCCACCGACGGGCAATGGCTAAGCAACACGAAGAGCCGGGAAGCTCCCGGGGCCGCTTAGTGGACCCCGGCACCTCGCGTCGTCCCGCAAATCTCCCAGCCCACGTCCCGGCGGTTGCTAGGGCGTGCCACCCGACCTAGACCCGATCGGGAAGGTGTTAGAGTGCTTCGATTGTTCCCGCATGGTAGACACGTAAACATCAAATACGAGCCCTATCGGCTCATCAGGTTTCTTCGTGGATCGGCTCAAGGAGCCGATCGCCCCATGTTTCACGTTGGATTTACAATGGCATGGGGATCCTGCTTGATCGAACAAAGCTAAAACGATCCACGACAGCTTAGGGTTTTCACCGCATAACCGGAACGTCCTACGTGCGATCGGGCCTAGCAGCCTACGGAAGATGATGCAAACTACCCCCACGAGAGGCCTAAAAACCAACATAACGTTGATTCCCGGAACATCCCTTGCAGGGACGGTGAACAACACCTAACGCACTACCGGATCCTCCGACCCCGACGATAAGGCCTAACTATGCAGATATTAAACTAATCCTCGCGGAGCAAGGAGCAACTATAACGGATCGGATCTACTTAGTAACGAACAAGCAAGATGCTGCCCTTACACCCGGGTAGGTGTAAGGGCAGCTAGGTGTCGAGGGACGGCATTGCCACGCGGATATGCACGCGAAAGCATCAATGCAAGCCCCTAGACACCTAAGGATAAATGGTACCGCTCGCCATCAACAAGGCTTCAAGCACGAAGCAAGTACAAGGTAACGAATAAACTTATATCGCCTAGATCGCTAGATGCGATCTAGGCAAGCATGGTGCTTACCCGGAGAAACCCTCGAAGAAAGGGGTGGCGATGCGCCTGATTTGTGTTGGTTGAACGATGATTGTCCTCCTTTTCCGATAACCCTAGATACATATTTATAGTCCAAGGGACTTTCTAATTGAGGCGTGCACCTAACCGTGCACGGGCCAGACTCTATCTTTTTAATTCTAAACACGATACGATCTAATAATATTACAGATACACGGGCCATTTAGCCCAACTCTTAGCGCAAGGCCGCTTCGAAGATACTCCACGTGTACGTCCTTCAAGCCCATCTTCACTTGCGGCCCATCTCCTGATTTGGCCAAAATCGGGTGGTAACAGAACAATGATTGCAGTAGATTGTATTCAGATGTAAAAGAATGGACCGGGGTCCATGATACGTCCAATTTGCATCACTATTTTGTATCATAATTTGCTGTTATTCATTGATATATTTCATATTGGGACACAATACTTATGTTATTTCATCTATTTTGCATGTTTCATCATTATTGGAGGATCAAGCACCGGAGCCAGGATTCTGCTGGAAAAGCACCGTCAGAACGCAATATTTCGGAAGATCAATCGTGGAAGGAAATTACACGTAAATTCCTATTTTTCCGGATGACGGAGGGAGCCGGAAGGGGAAAAGAGGGGAGCCAAGGTGGGCCTGCACCACAGGCCGGCGCGGCCCATGGCTCCGGCCGCGCCACACCGTGGTGTGGGGGCCCCACAGCCCCTTTCGCCTCCTTTTCTTCGCGTACTCCTTCATCCCGAAAACCTAAGCCGAGGGAGGACCTCACGAAGAGTTACAGCCGCCTCTCGCGGGGCGGAGAACACCAGAGAGAAAGAGCTCTCCGGCGGGCAGGAATCCGCCGGGGAAATTCCCTCCCGGAGGGGGAAATCGACGCCATCGCCATCGTCATCGAGCTGGACATCATCTCCATCATCATCATCATCATCTCCACCGTCTACACCGCCATCATCACCGCTGCACCTCGTCACCACTGTAACAATTTGGGTTGGATCTTGATTGTTTGATAGGGGAAACTCTCCCGTGTTAATCTCTACTTGTTATTGATGCTATTGAGTGAAACCATTAAGCCAAGGTTTATGTTCAGATTGTTATTCATCATCATATCACCTCTGATTGTATTCCATATGATGTCTCGTGAGTAGTTCGTTTAGTTCTTGAGGACATGGGTGAAGTCTAAATGCTAGTAGTGAATTATGGTTGAGTAATATTCAATGTTATGATATTTAAGTTTTGGTGTCATTCTTCTAGTGGTGTCGTGTGAACGTCGACTACACAACACTTCACCATTTATGGGCCTAGGGGAGTGCATCTTGTATTCGGTTGCTAATTGCGGGGTTGCCGGAGTGACAGAAACCTAAGCCCCCGTTAGTATATCGATGCAAGAGGGATCGCAGGATCTCGCAGTTTAAGGCCGTGGTTAGATTTATCTTAATTACTTTCTTGTAGTTGCGGATGCTTGCAAGGGGTATAATCACAAGTATGTATTAGTCCTAGGAAGGGCGGTGCATTAGCATAGGTTCACCCACACAACACTTATCAAAACAATGAAGATTATTTAGCCACATGAAGCGAAAGCACTAGACTAAAATCCCCGTGTGTCCTCAAGAACGTTTGGTCATTATAAGTAAACAAACCGGCTTGTCCTTTGTGCTAAAAAGGATTGGGCCACTCGCTGCAATTATTTCTCTCGCATTTTACTTACTCGTACTTTATTCATCTCGTTACATCAAAACCCCTTGAATACTTGTCTCGTGAGCATTTACAGTGAATCCTTCATCGAAACTCGCTTGTCAACACCTTCTCGCTCCTCGTTGGGATCGACATTCTTACTTATCGAAGATACTACGATACACCCCCTATACTTGTGGGTCATCAAGACTATTTTCTGGCGCCGTTGCCGGGGAGCTAAGCGCTATTGGTAAGTGGAATTGGTAAGGAAAACCTTTACTGTTTGTGCTGATTTTATTTCTGTCCGCTGCTATAAGTCATTATGGAGAGATCTTCTCTTCAATTTCTATTTGGGAAATCTACTACTACTGCAACGTTAGTGGATGAAGCGCCAGGTGAGGAAGTGATACCATATAAAATACCTATGAAAATTATTGAACGTGTTATGGATAACCGCTATGAAGGGGATGGAACTGTCCATCCTGGTGATCATTTATTGTTTTTTCATGAATTATGCGGGTTATTCAAATGTGCAGGTATTTCTATGAATGAAGTTATAAAGAAACTATTCACTATATCGTTGTCCCGGTAAAGCGGCGCACCGGTATAAATTGTCGAAGAATGGTGATTCTATTGATTGGGAGGACATTGTGCCTTTATTTTATTCCAAATTTTATCCTCCAAGTGAAATTCACAAAGATCGGAACCGCATATATAATTTCTGGCCTCATGATGGAGAGAGTATTGCCCAAGCTTGGGGAGATTGAAGTCTTTAATGCTCAAATGCCCCATTCATGAGCTTCCCGGTAATGTTATTATTGATAATTTCTATGCAAGACTTTCTTTTCAAGACAAGACCTTGCCGGATACTTCTTGTTCTGGATCATTTACACGCAACAAAGAAGAGTTTAAAAGGGACCTTCTTGATCGGATCCAAGAAAATACCGAAGGATGGGAGAACGACAAAGATAGAGAATCGTGTATAATTTATGATTATAAATGCATTGAAGCTTTTATGGATACTGATAAATTTCGTAATATGAGTGCTACATATGGTCTTGATTCCCAAGTTGTTGCGAATCTTTATAAAGCTTTTGCCTCTCATTATGAATTGCCTAAGAAGAATTTTGATAAGTATCATGAACCGTATAAAGATAACGTAGATTCATCTCGTAAACAAATGTGTAGTGGTTGAAACTCGTTGATAATGTTATTCCCGAAGCTTATATTGAAAAAACTCCTTTCCCCGCTAAAATGAAGGAGTACTCTGTCATATCTAGTGCGGTTAATAAAAGTGAAAAGAAACCTAAAGAACCCGAAGAACAAATTAAAATTGAACCTCGCCGTTGCAATAGTTAAAGATCTTGTGACTAAAAATGTGGAGGATGGTCATATTATTTTCTCGTGAAGATGCTTCTAATATTGTTTCACATCCTAATAAACCCAAACAAGTTAGTGTTCCTATGCTATCTCGTTAGAATTGGTGATCATTGCTATTATGGTTTATGTGATATTGGTGCAAGCGTTAGTGCTATTCCTTATGAGCTTTATACGGAGATTATGCACGAAATTGGTTCTTGTGAACTTGAAGATATTGATGTCGTTATTCATCTGGCTAATAGAGAAACTATTTCTCCAATTGGTATTGTTCGAGATGTGGAAGTTCTATGTGGTAAGATTAAATATCCCGCCGACTTTTTGGTACTTGGTTCTCGCTGCTAGTGATCATTGTCCTATCATTTTTGGTAGACCTTTTCTAAATACTTGTGGAGCTATTATAGATTGTAAGAAAGAGAAAATTTTGACTAGATTTGCTCGGTGAACCTTATGAATTTAACTTTTCTAAATTTACCAAAACCCCTTATAAAGCCGACTTGCCTAGTAATGATTTTAAAATGGAGCAAGTGTGCATCTATTGTTCTTGTTCCTAATAATCCTTTGCAAGCAACATTTGGAGAATAGTGAAAGTGAAGCTTTTAGGAAAGAAAGAGATGAGCTTGAGGAAATTTTTCTTCGCCAACCCATTCTCAAGCATGATTTACCGGTGGAAGATTTGGGCACAACACCGCCACCAAAGGAAGATCCTGTTTTTGATTTAAAGCCTTTACGTGATAATCTTAAATATGTTCATATTGATGATAAGAAAATATATCCTGTTATTATTAGTTCTAAGATTTCAGAGATTGAGGAAGAAAGGTTATTGGAAATATTGAAGAAACACCGAGGAGCTATTGGCTATACTCTTGATGATTTGAAAGGGATTTCTCCTTCTATTTGCCAACATGCTATCAATATGGAAGATGATGCAAAGCCTCGTTGTTGAACATCAACGTCGTCTAATTTCGAAGATGAAAGAGGTGGTAAGGAACGAGGTATTAAAACTTCTTGAAGCCGGTATTATATATCCTATTGCCGATAGTAGATGGGTTAGTCCTGTGCATTGTGTTCCTAAGAAAGGAGGAATGACTATTGTGCCTAATGATAATGATGAGCTTATTCCTCAAAGAATAGTTGTAGGGTATAGAATGTGCATTGATTTTCGAAAAGTTAATAAAGTTACTAAGAAAGATCATTACCCTTTACCCTTTATTGATCAAATGCTAGAAAGGTTATCTAAAAATACTCATTTTTGCTTTCTTGATGGTTATTCCGGGTTTACACAAATTGTCGTTAAAGCTAAAGATCAAGAGAAAACCACGTTTACTTGTCCTTATGGAACTTATGCTTATAGGCGTATGCCTTTTGGTTTATGTAATGCTCCCGCTACTTTTCAAAGATGCATGTCCGCTATTTTTCATGGTTTTTGCGAAAGTATTGTAGAGGTGTTCATGGATGATTTTTCTGTCTATGGGAATTCTTTTGATAATTGCTTGCGAAACCTCGATAAAGTTTTGCGTAGATGTGAAGAAACTAACCTTGTTCTTAATTGGGAGAAATGCCACTTTATGGTTAATGAAGGAATTGTATTGGGACATAAAATTTCCGAGAGAGGTATTGAAGTTGATAGAGCTAAAGTTGAAGCAATTGAGAAGATGTCCTATCCGAGGGACGTTAAAGGTATTCGTAGTGTTCTTGGTCATGCTGGGTTTTATAGGAAATTTATTAAAGATTTCTCTAAAATTTCAAAGCCTCTTACTAATCTTCTTCAAAAAGATGTACCTTTTGTTTTTGATGATGATTGTAAGGAAGCTTTTGAAACTCTAAAGAAAGCCTTAACAACTGCTCCCGTAGTCGAACCTCCTGATTGGAATTTGCCTTTTGAAATTATGTGTGATGCTAGTGATTTTGCCGTAGGCGTTGTTCTTGGACAGCGGGTAGATAAAAAATTAAATGTTATTCATTATGCTAGTAAGACTCTTGATGCTGCTCAAAGAAATTATGCTACAACCGAAAAGGAATTGTTAGTCGTAGTCTTTGCTTGTGACAAGTTTAGACCCTATATTGTTGATTCAAAAGTTACGATTCATACCGATCATGCTCGCAATTAGATACCTTATGACAAAGAAAGATGCTAAGCCAAGGCTTATTAGATGGGTACTTCTTTTGCAAGAATTTGATTTACATATTATAGATAGGAAAGGTGCCGATAATCCCGTTGTCGATAATTTGTCTAGATTGGAAAGTATTACTTATGATCTTGTTCCCGTTAATGATAGTTTTCCAAATGAACAATTGGTCTGTAATAAAGGTGAGCTCGCGAGAGAGCCCCTGGTATGCTCGATTATGCTAACTTTATTGTTTCGAAGTATTTGCCTCCAACCTTTTCAGCTCAAAGCAAAGGTGGAAATTCTTTTATGACTTGAGGTATTATTTTTGGGATGACCCACACTTATATAAAGAAGGAGTGGACGGTATTATGCGAAGATGTGTTCCTGAATATGAACAACAGGAGATATTGAGTAAATGTCATGGTAGTGTTTATGGAGGACATCACGCTGGAGATAGAACCGCGCAAAAGGTTCTGCAATCAGGTTTTTATTGGCCAACACTTTTCAAAGATGCAAGGAAGTTTATTTTATCTTGTGATGAATGTCTAAGAGTTGGTAATATCTCTAGACGCAATGAAATGCCTATGAATTATACTCTCGTTATTGAACCATTCGATTGTTGGGGATTCGACTTCATGGGTCCTTTCCTTCTTCGAAGGTAACACTCATATACTTGTCGCTGTTGATTATGTTACCAAATGGGTAGAAGCTATACCTACGAAGAGTGCTGATGGTGAGACCTCTATAAAAATGCTTGTAGATGTTATATTTCCTAGATTTGGAATACCTAGATATATTATGACTGATGGAGGTTCTCATTTTATTCATGGAGGTTTTAGAAAAACTCTTGCTAAGTATGGTATTAATCATAGAATTGCTTCGCTTATCACCCTCAAACTAGTGGTCAAGTAGAATTATCAAATAGAGAGATTAAATCCATTTTGGGAAAGACTCGTTAATAAATCTAGAAAGAATTGGGCTAGCAAATTGAAGGAAGCACTATGGGCTTATAGAACTGCTTATAAAAATCCTATGGGAATGTCACCTTATAAAATGGTTTATGGAAAAGCTTGTCATTTACCTTTAGAACTAGAGCACAAAGCTTATTGGGCTGTTAGAGAACTAAATAAAGATCCGAAACTGGCCGGTAATAAGAGGTTGCTGCAATTAAGTTCTCTAGATGAATGGAGAAGTGAAGCTTATGAAAATGCTAAACTCTTTAAAGAAAAAGTTAAGAAATGGCATGATAGAAGGATTATCAAAAGAGAGTTTAATATTGGGGATAAAGTCCTATTGTATCGGTCTCGTCTCAGATTCTTTGCAGGTAAATTACTCTCGAAGTGGGAAGGACCATATGTTGTTGAGGAGGTGTATCGTTCAGGAGCAATTAAAATTAGCTCTCTCCAAGGCAATGCCACACAAGTGGTGAATGGACAAAGACTCAAGCATTATATCTCGGGTGATTCTTATAATGTTGATGTTGATATTATTCAAGTGGAAACACCGGAGGCTTTCATCAAAGGACAAATTGACGATCCGCCGTAACTGGACTTTGAATAGGTAACATACAGAGGTAATAAAAGTCCGCGTTTACCTTTCCGAACATTATTTCTGCTGTTTTTGGATAATATGAAAAATTACGGAATCGAATCGGAGTGGAAAAGACGCGCGAGGGCCCGTCACCATAGGCCGGCGCGGGCCCCACCCTGGCCGCGCCGACCTATGGGGACGGCCCCTCGTCGCCCCTTTTCTACTCGTTTTCGGCCTGGAACCTTCCTTTTATCGTAAAAATATTTGTTATATAATCCCCCGGACCCCTGGAGGTCCGTATATCGTTTTCTCATCGTGTTTTGTTTCGAGCTGTTTTCTGCCAGATTTGTTTTGATCTAGAGGCACCATGGTCTCCAACAATAAGGACAAGGGGCCTTGGAAGGAAGAGATGGATGAAAGGATCAATAAGGAGAAGGAGAAGATAGCATCAGCAAAAGGAGAGTGGGAAACTACGAAGAGTAAGCCAATCTTGGTGGGATCGGTTAACACTGGGCGTTCTTTTTCTCATAACTTGCAGGGAGCTCTTCCGCCTGCTCTGGACCTCGACTCTTTCCCTTGTGTGGAGGAAGCAATACGGGTTGCCGATGAGTTTTGTGATCAATATCGTGCCCTAAGAAGGGAAGTGGAAATACTTCAGGAGGAGAACCAGCGATTTCGCAGAATGCTGGAATATTACTCAATTCCCAGCACAAGGCCGTCACCGCCACATTCAGATAACAATGAGTTTTTCAAGTTTTGGTGCAGAATTGCAAAACTGAGAAGCTGAAGCTGAAGGAGATCCTTAAGAAGCGCGAGAAGAATCCACCATCACCACCGAAGGAGTAATTCATCATCGGTATTGGCATCCCCTTGGTTTGTTCCAAGCTTGGGGGAGTGCCGCGGTATCACATCATCACTACCTTTATCTTTTATTATCAAGTAGTGTCATATCATGAGTAGGGAAGTTATCATATAGAATAGTATGCAATGTGGAAGTATCTCTCTTAGTTGGTTATCTATGTATCCGTTGGTGTGAGTTATCGTTATGGAATATTAATGAGAAGTCTTATCATTTACTTTTTGCACACCTTATTTTAGTTTGCAATCTCCATTATATGATTACTCTTGACATGAGTATTGATATCACTTTGTGAGCATCAAGTAAATCTATTTGGTTTTGGCAAACTTAGCATTGGTCAATAGCAACAACACCCTGATGTTTAAATAAAAGAGAGAAATACACTTAGATATATTACTCTATTATCTCTATGCTAATGAGTTTAGTACTTTGAAGTTAAAATTGCTTGTGCTTATGAGAAAGATGCATGATTGTTCTATCATTTGTATATTTGTTTGTTTCCCTCAACCTTTATGCTTGCTATCAAACCTTGCTAGCCAAAGACCTGTATCGAGAGGAGATGCTTCTCATACATCCATAACCTTAGACCAAACCTATGCCATTTGTGTCCACCATACCTACCCACTACATGGTATTTTCTGTCATTCCAAGTAAATACTTCATGTGCTACCTTTAAATTATTCAAACTACTACTCCTTAATTGTGTCAATGTTATATAGCTCATGAGGAAGTATGTGGTGTTTTATCTTTCAATCTTGTTGGGCGGACTTTCACCAATGGACTAGTGGCACATCCGCTTATCCAATAATTTTGCAATAAGAGCTGGCAACGGGGTTCCCAACCCCAATTAATAACTTTCATTAATAATTCTCTTCACATGTTTTGCTCGATTTATCGGTAAGCAACTTAATTTTGCAATAGACACTCCTCCATGGTATGTGAATGTTGGAAGGCACCCGAGGATTCGGTTAGCCATGGATTGAGAAAGCCAAGGTTGGGGGAGTGTCATCCTTAATAAAACTAAAATACATGTGTAAACAAAAGAGAAGGGGGATGATCTACCTTGCTGGTAGAGATGCCGTCCCTCATGGGAGCTGCTCTTGGAAGGTTCGCTTGACAAGGGGTTAGAGTGCCCGCTACCATTCGTTGACAACAACAAACACCGCTCAAAATCTTACTTTTATGCTCTTTATATGATTTCAAAACTTGAAAAGCTCTAGCACATGATTTAATCCCTCGCTTCCCTCTCGCGAAGGGCCTATCTTTTACTTTTATGTTGAGTCGAGTAAACCTATTTCTCTCTATCTCAAGCAAGCAATTGAGTTGTTGTGAACCAATCATTTATGCTATGATTCAGTTGATCATGTCTTTTATACTTTCTTGTTTAGTACCAATTTTATCTGAATGAATATGACTTCGAAGTTATCAATGATTATGAGGAGATTGTTATGCTTGAATATGAAAGCTCAGCTATAAAATCTAATATGAAAGCTTTGCTTAGAAGTACAATCCGTTAGTAGTTCTCTGACCAAGAACAAAGTTTGCCATCACCAACTATGATTTCTTATGCACCTTTACTTGTGATTTCTATTTACCTATTTCAAGATGAGTTATATGAGGAAGTTGTTTACTAGAATGTCTTGTGTGAATGAATATGATGCTTCTTGTCCGTATTTTATTTATCGACTCTTCACTCCATAAACATGTGGTCTTGTTTATCGAGCTCGGTCTCGCTTGGGGACAAGCGAGGTCTAAGCTTGGGGGAGTTGATACGTCCAATTTGCATCACTATTTTGTATCATAATTTGTCGTTATTCATTGATATATTTCATATTGGGACACAATACTTATGTTATTTCATCTATTTTGCATGTTTCATCATTATTGGAGGATCAAGCACCGGAGCCAGGATTCTCGCTGGAAAAGCACCGTCGTAACGCAATATTTCGGAAGATCAACTGTGGAAGGAAATTACACGTAAATTCCTATTTTTCCAGATGATGGAGGGAGCCAGAAGGGGGAAAAGAGGGGAGCCAAGGTGGGCCCAGACCACAGGCCGGCGCGGCCCATGGCCTGGCCGCGCCACCTCGTGGTGTGGGGGCCCCACAGCCCCTTTCGCCTCCTTTTCTTCGCGTACTCCTTCGTCCCGAAAACCTAAGCCAGAGGGAGGACCTCACGAAGAGTTACGGCCGCTTCTGCGGGGCGGAGAACACCAGAGAGAAAAGAGCTCTCCGGCGGGCAGGAATCCGCCGGGGAAATTCCCTCCCGGAGGGGGAAATCGACGCCATCGCCATCGTCATCGAGCTGGACATCATCTCCATCATCATCATCATCATCATCTCCACCGTCTACACCGCCATCATCACCGCTGCACCTCGTCACCGCTGTAACAATTTGGGTTGGATCTTGATTGTTTGATAGGGGAAACTCTCCGGTGTTAATCTCTACTTGTTATTGATGCTATTGAGTGAAACCATTAAGCCAAGGTTTATGTTCAGATTGTTATTCATCATCATATCACCTCTGATTGTATTCCATATGATTTCTCGTGAGTAGTTCGTTTAGTTCTTGAGGACATGGGTGAAGTCTAAATGCTAGTAGTGAATTATGGTTGAGTAATATTCAATGTTATGATATTTAAGTTGTGGTGTCATTCTTCTAGTGGTGTCGTGTGAACGTCGACTACACAACACTTCACCATTTATGGGCCTAGGGGAGTGCATCTTGTATTCGGTTGCTAATTGCGGGGTTGCCGGAGTGACAGAAACCTAAGCCCCCGTTAGTATATCGATGCAAGAGGGATCGCAGGATCTCAGAGTTTAAGGCTATGGTTAGATTTATCTTAATTACTTTCTTGTAGTTGCGGATGCTTGCAAGGGGTATAATCACAAGTATGTATTAGTCCTATGAAGGGCGGTGCATTAGCATAGGTTCACCCACACAACACTTATCAAAACAATGAAGATTATTTAGCCACATGAAGCGAAAGCACTAGACTAAAATCCCCGTGTGTCCTCAAGAACGTTTGGTCATTATAAGTAAACAAACCGGCTTGTCCTTTGTGCTAAAAAGGATTGGGCCACTCGCTGCAATTATTTCTCTCGCATTTTACTTACTCGTACTTTATTCATCTCGTTACATCAAAACCCCTTGAATACTTGTCTCGTGAGCATTTACAGTGAATCCTTCATCGAAACTGCTTGTCAACACCTTCTGCTCCTCGTTGGGATCGACATTCTTACTTATCGAAGATACTACGATACACCCCCTATACTTGTGGGTCATCAGTCCACAGTTCACTAGTGGTGTCTCTCCAATAAGATAAATAACATGCTGGGTGAAAAAATTACAGGCGGGCAATTGACAAATAAAGATTCAATACATATCATGATGATCACTATGAGATTTAATCAGGGCATTACGACAAAGAACATAGACCGCCGTCCAGCATGCATCTATGCCTAAATAGTCCACCTTCGGGTTAGCATCCGCACCCCCTCTAGTATTAAGTTGCAAACAACAGACAATTGCATTAAGTATGGATCATAATGTAATCAACACAAATATCCTTAGACAAAGCATTGATGTTTTATCCCTAGTAGCAACAAGCACATCCACAACCTTAGAACTTTCTGTCACTCGTCCTGCATTCAATGGAGGCATGAACCCACTATCGAGCATAAATACCCCCTCTTGGAGTTACAAGTATCAACTTGGCCAGAGCCTCTACTAGCAACGGAGAGCATGCAAGAACATAAACAACACATATATGATAGATTGATAATCAACTTGACATAATATTCTATATTCATCGGATCCCGCCAAACACAACATGTAGCATTACAAATAGATGATCTTGATCATGTTAGGCAGCTCACAAGATCTAAACATGATAGCACAAGAGGAGAAGACAACCAACTAGCTACTGCTATGGACCCATAGTCCAAGGATGAACTACTCACGCATCAATCCGGAGGCGGGCATGATGATGTAGAGCCCTCCGGTGATGATTCCCCTCTCCGGAAGGGTGCTGGAGGCGATCTCCTGAATCCCCCGAGATGGGATTGGCGGCGGCGGCGTCTCTGGAAGTATTTCCGTATCGTGGCTCTCGGTAATAGGGTTTTCGCGACGGAGGCTTTAAGTAGGCGAAAGGGCAGCCTCGGAGGGGCCAGGGGGTGGCCCCCCATAGGCCGGCGCGCCCAAGGCCCAGGCCGCGCCGCCTTGTGGGGTGGGCCCCCCAGGGCCCCCCTCTGGTCCCTCTCTGGCTCTCTGGAAGCTTCCACGAAATATAAGACCCTGGGCGTTGATTTCGTCCAATTCCGAGAATATTTCCTTTGTAGGATTTCTGAAACCAAAAACAGCAGAAAACAACAACTGGCGCTTCAGCATCTTGTTAATAGGTTAGTGCCGGAAAATGCATAATAATGATGTAAAGTATGTATAAAACATGTGAGTATTGTCATAAAAGTAGCATGGAACATAAGAAATTATAGATACGTTGGAGACGTATCAATTGTTTAAATTCTTATAAAAACACCGAAAAATTAAAAGAAACTGCTAATGAGCTTAATCTTGATGATGTTATGGTATTAGATGTTCTTTAAGCTTTAACTGAATTCATTGAAGCACCCAAGAAGGAATGGTTTCATTACACTCCGCCACCTCAAATAATTGAAGCAGCACAAGTTGAAGCTGAAGTACCCAAAGTGGTACCCATTGAAAGAACGCCTTGCAGTGAGCCGCTCCCTTTCGAATGACAGCGGCAAGGCACATTAGAGCTCAACTTCTTACAAAACAAAAAGAAGAAGAGCTGAAAGAGGTAAGAGCACTAGAGGTAAAATTTAGTAATGAGGAACCTATGTATGATGTTGCAAAGGAGGAACGTGAGGTAACTAAGGAAGGTATTTTAGATATGTATGCACATTGCAACATAGTTGAGCTCGATTCTGAAGCCTCACAATTTTTAGAAGGTATGGTTGAAGCAAAAAATGTGGGAAAACCTGTTTTACCTTGCACTTTTGGTGGGTCTTATTATTATGGCCTATGTGATATTGGGATAGCCGTTAATGTTATTCTTTATAGATTTTATTTTGGTATCCAAGATGAACTTGAACATTCACAATTAGAAGACACATATATGGCAATAATGCTAGTTGATAAGACTCTTCGAGTTCCTATGGGAGTAATAAAAAAATGTACCTATTACAATAGGGCCTTACAGTTGTCCCATTGATTTTGTTGTCATTGATATGCCAATTAATTCTCACTGTCCGATCATTTTCGGAAGAACTTTCTTAAACACTGCATGAGCTAATATTGATTGTAGGAAGAAACTATCTCTCTTAAGTTTGGGGAGGAAGTAGTAAGCTTGCATTTCTTGAAATTTGCTCATAAACTGATTATGGAAGATATTGAAGAAGAATTTGAGGTTGAAGTTAAGCTGGCTAATCTTTTCGCGATACTTTACGATACTCGTGTAGATGATTTGGAAGTAAGTTTACTTGGAAATGAAAATTCTATGATAGAATTAGATAAAAGTGATACTGAAAAATGTTTGGACTCTCTCCCTTTAACTGATAATTCAACTAATGAGAGATATGAGGTACCTGAAAGAAAGGAAGATGAAGATTTACCACATCCAGAACTAAAACATCTTCCCCCAGATTTAAAATATAAGTTTTTGGATGAAACAAATAGATATCTTGTTATTGTAAGTACTAACCTTTCAGAAAAAAGGGGGAAAATTAATGATGGTGCTTAAAATGCACCGTAAGTCCTTTGGGTATTCTTTGGATAACTTGAAGAGATTATTCCCTTGATAGCCACTCATAGAATATTCGTGGAATATGGAGCCCAACCGGTGGCTGATTTTCAAAGAAAACTTAAACCTGAGATGAAGGAAGTGGTAAGGAAAGAAATCATTCGCCTCCTTGGCGCAGGTATCATTTATCATGTCAAAGAAAGTGATTGGGTGTGTCCAGTTCATTGTGTTCCTAAGAAAGGAGAATTTATTGTTGTACCAAATAAACACAATGAAATGGTCCCAACTAGAACTGTTCTAGGATATAGGATGTGCTTTGATTTCCGAAAATTAAATAAGGAAACTAGGAAAGATCATTACCCATTGCCTTTTATAGATCAAACTTTAGAAAAGCTTGCTAGACACTCGCATTTTTGTTATCTTGATGGATATTTTGAGTTTTCCCAAATAGCTATTCATCCGGAAGATCATCTGAAAACAACTTTTAATTTCCCTTTTGGATTATATGCTTATCGTAGAATGCCTTTCGGTTTGTGCAATGCACCAACTAGTTTTCAGAGATGCATGACCACTATATTTGCCGATTATATTGAGCACACAATGGAAGTGTTCATGGACTACTTTTCTATCTATGGAACTTTGTTTAACCATTGCTTGCGTAATTTGCATAAAGCGTTGCAGAGATGCGAAGATACCAATCTAGTCTTGATCTGGGAGAAATGCTACTTTATGGTTCAAGAAGGGATAGTACTTGGACACAAGATCTCGGGAAGAGGCATAGAAGTTGATAAGTCAAAAGTGAAGCCATAGAAAAAATACCACCTCCACAAGATATCAAAGGTACAATAAGTTTCATTGGTCATGCTGGATTTTACAGAAGGTTCATTATAAAATTTTCTAAAATAGCAAGACCCCTTGCTAATCTGTTACAAAAAGATATTCGGTTTAATTTTGATGAAAATTGTCTTAATGCTTTTAACATTCTTAAATAAGCTCTAGTTAAAGCTCCAATGATAAAACCACCTGATTGGAAGAAACTTTTTGATTTACTTTGTGAGGAAAACCACAAATCTGTCGGAGTCACTTTGTGCCAGCGGGATGGTGATGAACTTAATATTATCCATCGAGTTCTTTCCAGTTGTGTTTTCTTGTGAGAAGTTTAGATCGTATATCACTGACTCAAAAGTTAGAGTCTACACACTGATCGTATGGGCTTAAAAGAAATTCTTGAGAGGACAAACGTTAAGCCTAGAATGGCAGTAGATTTTTCTTTTGCAATAGTTTGATTTACAGATCATACAAAGAAGTGAAAAACAACTCGAAGATCAAGAATCTGTGGACGAAAAAATATTACCATGCAACACATCCACAGTCTGTGTACCACGAGGTACTCTTCGCTTTTGTGAAGATGTTTCTCCCATTCTTTATGATGGTGCCAGCAAGCATTTGCTACCCACCATATACAGAGTAAAAGGGGGAAACTCGATATGAGAGTCAAGGAAGCAACAAGGTACTTTTTACTCGTGACTATTGCAAGCGAGTTTGATGTAATTTTATTACTTTGAAGTTTTTAGTTTTCCATTCATTTGCACGCGTTTTCGAGGTCTTTGCAATTTTCTGAGCTGGAAGAAGTTTTCGTGACCTCCGTACGAGCGGGCGGTACGACCGGATTTGCCCGTACTAGTGGTCGCTAAACTTACTGGATGTTTTCCGTAGGATCATTTTTCCGATTTCGATACGAGTACCGGCAAGCGGTACAACCGCATCCGTCCGTACAGTTGGCCGCCATTTTCTCTGGAATGTTTCTTCGAAATAACGTTTCCAGAATCGTTTTTAGTACTTGCGGGCGGTACAACCGCATACGCCCGTACGACCAGTCACTATACTTACAACAGCTTTTCTCTCATTTGTTCATTGTGTTATAAAAAATGCGCCACCTTTCTTATGTCGGTAGCTGGTTCGACCAGGCTGTACGGTGCAAACCCGTCCGTACCGAATTTGTGGAAGGCTCGAACCGAGTTTATTTTCCCAGATTTTTGGTAAGATATTGGGTACGGGCGGACGGTACAGTCTGGGACCGTACCGATGACCGTCGTTCTGCCCCAAATTTTCTTTTTAAATCTTTATCTTTCTATACTGTTGGGATTCTTTTTCTGTGCGACCATAACTTCAATCTGACGAGTTTTTCCTCCTCATAACCCCTCAAAACTTCTAGACGAGTCTTTTCCTCTATCCTAACAGATCTCATCCTAGCTTGACACCACACCTACCGACGCAACAATTTCTCATCCTTGGAGCATCACACCTTCAGCCTATGGGAAGCAAGGCACCCCTGATGCATGGAGTAAGGACGCTGCAAGGGAGAAGGAGGCGGAACGGTGGAGGGACGAAAGTGACCCAGAAGATGGCTTCAAGCTAAGAGAGAAGATCACCGGAGATCGGATTTTTTTGGCTTGCTTGTAGGTAAGGATGATTACAATGATGAAATCGACATGAGCATCGAAGAATTTGATGGGCTATGCCTCATCAACAAGTTGAAGATGGAAGACAAGGACATGCGGGAATCCCTAGAGAAGCTGGAGAGGCAAGGCCCCTGGGTCTGTAGAGCACGTTCGGCTATTGTGACGCTACCTGGATCAGATGGATGAAAAGACCATCAAAAGGCTGGAGGCTAACCTTCATATTTGTCTTCGTTCTCTTTGTACGCAGAAAAAGACACTTGAAGTGAGCAACAACTATATTGCTCTTCGAGAAAAATTGGCTAAGGAGCGTTCTTCCTGCATCATCTACCTCGAAGCCATCACCGTCGCATTGCATACCAGGATCCGTAAGCACAAAGGGGAAGCCCCTTCGAAATAGAAGGACAAATTACGGTATCAAATAATCGCAAGGATTATTTGATCCCACCTGGCTTAATTCCAAGCTTGTTGAGATCTATAACACCTTGTAATCCATCTCCTTTAGTTCACGTATTTACTTTCCAACATGCATTTAGTTCGGAATTCGATAAGGATTGCATTAGTGCTTGTTTAATTTCCCTTGGAGAGCGACGAGTTTTTTTATCCGATGAAATTTGAGTCATTGTTTTATCTAAAGATTGATTGAATCATGATTAGTGCATTAGATGTATGAATTAGGATGAGTGTAATTATACTTGCATCATGATGATGATTTTATGATCATCCACACCAGTAAGTCTTGATAGAATATGAGAAGAAAGTTATCCACAAGCATATTATAATCATTGCTTTAATCATGAGAAAGAAAAATTTAGAAAGATGACATTGTTGCAAAAGAAATATCATGCTACCTGTGAAAAGAGAAAAAAAGGAGTATTGCTCAAACACCTCATGGAAAAAATAAGTTTCATGATCTTATGTTATGCAAAGAACATAATCTTCTTGTTTACTATAAAACTTGAAAGGTGTGGAGGCCTCTAAGTCATTCGAGTACGAGAATAGTGTAGTGTTATTCATGCTCTAGCTTTACATCCGATGTTGTGATCCTTGTCCTTGAAAATGCCTTATTTATTTAACGACTTACGCTTCATGAACAAAGATGACTCTGTCCATTAAACTTCTATCTTGCTCGGGGATTGATACGTCTCCAACGTATCTATAATTTCTTATGTTCCATGCTAGTTTTATGACAATACTACATGTTTTTCTCACACTTCATATCATTTTTATGCATTTTCCGGGAGTAACCTATTAAAAAGATGCCGAAGCGCCAGTTCCTGTTTTCTGCTGTTTTTGGTTTCAGAAATTCTACACAGGAAATATTCTCGGAATTGGACCCCACGAAGACAGAAGTCAATATTTTACCGAGACGGACCCAGAGAGCCAGAGAAGGGCCAGAGGGGGGCCAAGGGGCCTCCACACCATAGGGGGGCGCGGGTGGCCCCCTGACCGCGCCCAGATATGGGGTGGGCCCCTCGGGACCCCTCCGACGCTGCCCTTTCGCCTATATAATCCTCCAGATGCGAAAACCCTAAATCAATCGGTATTCCTCCACGAAAAGTTACATAGCCGCCGCCATCGCGAAGCCAAGTTCGGGGAACAGAAGTCTCTGTTCCGGCACGCCGCCGGGATGGGGAAGTGCCCCCGTAATCCATCTCCATCGACTCCATCGCCATCTTCATCGCCGTTGCTATCTCCCATGATGAGGAGGGAGTAGTTCTCCCCCGAGGCTGAGAGCTCTACCGGTAGCTATGTGGTTCATCTCTCTCTCTCCCATGGTGTGATCTTTATGTGATCATGAGCTTTGTAATCTAGTTGAATATGTAGATGTTACTCTTGTCTATTATGCACTCTAGAGGTTACTTTAATATGAACTCCGGAGTCACTCTCCACGGTGTGATGGTGACAGGTGTGCGCATCGTGTGTGATTCCTTTATGAAGTTGTGGAGCTTGTTTACTCCGGCTTGAGGGTGCTCTTGTAGCCCTACACAATGAATGGTGTTTGTTATCCAACAAGAGAGTGTTTGAGAGTAGCATTTATTTATTCAATTATGTGATCATTGTTGAGAGTGTCCACTAGTGAAAGTATGATCCCTAGGCCTTGTTTCTAAGCATTGAAACACCGTTTCCAGCAAGTTCTGCTACATGTTCGCTTGCTGCCATTTTTATTTCAGATTGCAATTACTACTTATAATCATCCATATTACTTGTATTTCACTATCTCTTCGCCGAACTAGTGCACCTATACATCTGACAAGTGTATTAGGTGTGTTGGGGACACAAGAGACTTCTTGTATCTTAATTGCGGGGTTGCTTGAGAGGGATATCTTTGACCTCTACCTCCTCGAGTTCGATAAACCTTGGGTGATTCACTTAAGGGAAACTTGTCTGCTGTTCTACAAACCTCTTCTCTTGGAGGCCCAACACTGTCTACAGGAATAGAAGCGTGCGTAGACATCAAGCTATTTTCTGGCGCCGTTGCCGGGGAGGTAGGGTAAAAGGTATTCACATCCTCTGACTAATAAGCTATTTCCTAGCACTGTTGCCGGTGTGTGGGTGCTCGAAGTTATTTCCTTTAGATTCTGCAATTGCATCTTTTTGTTTCTTGTTTTTATTTTTTACTAGTTAGGCATAATGGAAAACAACAAAAATATTAGAGATCTTTATAGTATTTATCTTGAGTTAGGACATGAGGTGCTTGAAGAGAAAATTAAAAAACCTATGGAACTTTATATGCATGCTAATGGCAATGTTATTAGTATGAATGCTTTGAACACCATTGTTGCTAATGCTATGGAAAATTCTAAGCTTTGTAATCACTATTTTGCATCAGCGTTTTATTTTTGCGAGGTGCTTTGCACCAAGGCGAAATATTTTGCAAGTTGTATTCGTCGACATCGTGTGTATATATATATATATAGGACACCTAGGAGCACCAGTTAATTTACCTATATATATATATATATATATATATATATATATATATATATATATATATATATATATATTGTATCTTCTGGGTGCAAGCCCCCGAGCCTGTCGAAAAGATATATAACTCCACTATCTTTATTATATTGCAGCACCGCGAGTCCGCCTCATTAAAAACCTTTTTCGGCCCCACTCGGTGCCCCGAAAAAGGAAAAGAGTGCGTCTGAAAACCCGCGGGCGTTTCAGTACATTGTATGTTTACAAAGGAGACTATATTTCGGCTTCTAAGCGTAAAAACGCCTGAGCTGCGCCACGTTCCAAGGATTTGGCTCAGTGATTCCCGTCTTCTTGTCCTTGATTCTGTATGCTCCTCCTTCAATTACTTCTGTGATGATGTAAGGGCCAAGCCACGGCGACTCGAGTTTTTCATGGCTTTTTTGATTTAGTCGTAAAACCAAGTCTCCAACCTGAAAAGATCGTGGTCACAATCATCGACTGTGGTAGTTTTTCAGATCTTGCTGGTACTTAGCGACCCGTGATAACACTTCATCTCGAGCCTCATCGAGTGCGTCGACATCATCCTCCAAAGCTCTTCTGGAAGTTTCTTCATCGTACTCTGTTACTCTTGGAGAATCATGCTCTATTTCTATCGGCAGTACTACTTCAGCTCCATGGACCAGAAAGAACGGCGTCTCCTGTGTCGCCGTATTTGGTGTTGTTCGGATACTCCATAACACGCTTGGCAACTCTTCTGGCCAAGTATGTCGAGCTTTTTCCAATGGTCCTAACAGGCGCTTCTTGATACCATTGCAGATGATACCATTGGCTTTCTCGACCGTTGGTCTGCGGGTGCGCGACTGATGCAAAACTCAATTTGATGCCCACTTCTGCACAGTATGCTTTGAACTCCTTGGATGTGAAATTACTGCCATTGTCTGCGACGATGCTATGAGGGACTTGACAAAGGATTAATTTGTCAATGCCTACAGATTGTAGACTAGGATTTTGCTGGAAGTAGAGGGCAAGTAGATCTCGAAGGTTTCAGCCGAAAAGTACACGCTGACTATGAAAACTAGGGTCCTGTTGACAATAATCTCGATCCTTTCTCCGCCCCTCGACTCCCCCTTATATAGAGGGTGGAGCCGAGGATTTCGTAATAGACAAGTTACATAGTTCGGGAGGGTTTCGTACCCAACCCGTAAGATTACAAATCTCTATCTTTCCTAATACAACCTATCTTTCCTTAACGCTAAATGGGCTTCCGAGTCTTCTTATTCTTCGAGTCCTAGGCCTTTAGTAAACCCCGGGTACCATCTTTGGCAGGCCCATTGGGGATGCCTATGTCAGTAGCCCCCGAGATTTTTCTTGAATCGAAGAATCAGGGAAAATCTCGAATTTTACTCATTACATAATCTTTCGATATGCAAATATTATTTTGTACAGGGATATCGGTAGTTGGGGCTAGTTCATCTGACGGATCGGTACTAGTTAACTGCTCTAGTGGCAATCCGCAAAAACCTACTTCAAGATCACGTCCCTGGACATGATCTCCGGATACTGGTGTAAACTTCGACAGGTGCCGCTTAAGGTCTTACCATTCTGTCGAGTCCCAGTCATATTTTATCGGGTACCTAACGTGTCCGTTAGGATTTTTCTTCGTATCTGTTGATACGGAAAAAAGTAGCAGTCCGCCGTCAGAGACGGTGCTACGCCGCTCAGAACGGATCTGGGGTCTTACCTTTGCAAAGTTTTGCGGCATTCAGAGATTTATTCGCGACTTATAGCGCTCTGAGAATATATTGTCGAGTGCTTTTCGGCTGTTGGAATAGCACATTTTATCGAGTCATATTTGATGACTTATTTTGTCTTCCCGATGGGAGTATATGTAGAGTTATCTGTGTAACTCGGAATATACTCACTTCTGTTTCTTTATTTTTATCAAAATTCATCGGGCACGCGAACAGCGTTCCCGATGGGAGTAGCCCCCGAGGCTACAGCCAAGAATTTGTGCTTGGGTGTAGGCTCCACAGATTAATATCCTCTGCCGTTATATTTGTAATCCTTCTCGATAAATTTTTATATCTATCGGGTGCGCGACCAGCGCTCCCGATGGGAGTAGCCCCCGAGGCTATGAACAAATGCTTGTATTTGGTCATAGGCTCTCACCATTTCTATCTTGTCATATTCGAAGTTTTCTATTTTTCCAAAGTAGCCCCCGAGCGTTTGGGCAAAAACTTGTTATTTGATCAAAGGCTCTCGAAATAATCTTTTGTTGTCGATATTCTCGCCCGGCTTCTTAGTCGAGTTTTTCTCTTACTATAATGACGTCATTGCTGATGATAGCCATGATTTCTGTGTTGGAAATATGCGAAAACCGCTCCTCTCACTGCCTTGTGGGTCCAAATTCCCCATCTGATTGACACGTCGTGCAAGTGGGGGACACACGTCCTCCACTTTTTCTGGCGCACGCACTGTGCCCTCTGTCATTTCTTTTCTCAGTGAAAATCCAATTTTACCCTTTGTCCACGTGTACTCCATCTGCTTCATATCGTTCCTATCCAACGGTTGTGCCGTTTCACCGCACCTCTATTTAAGTCCATCGTCTTCTTCCTCTATCACTTTCGCTCGCGCCGCCCATCTGCTCTTCCTCTGCAAAAGCTTTCCAACGCGCCCCAAAATTTCTGGTGCTCCCCCGCTCACGCGCTCGTTGCTTCCACTCTAGTTGATGCCACCGCGCAAACTCACCAAGCATAGCGCGCCCAAAGCAAAGATGGCAGCCGAAGATCTGGGAAACTTGGAGTGGGAGAGATCCAAGATCTCCCAGCAGGATATCAATATGCTGAAGAGGCTTGGCATCAACGGGAAGCAAGATGCGATTCGCTTCCCCAAGGAAGAAAGCTACCCAGCTCCACCGATGCAATATCAGGTTAGTTTCGTCGACCACCTCATCCGTGGTCTTTCCACTCCCATCCATGACTTCCTTCGTGGGTTGCTGTTCATGTATGGACTGCAACTTCACCATCTCACTCCCAATTCCATCCTCCACATTTCTATTTTTATCACATTGTGCGAGTCTTTCCTGGGGATCCAGCCTAACTGGTCCCTATGGAAACGTATCTTCCTCTGTCGCCGTAATGGCTCTTCCAGCGTCGTCTACAACATAGGCGGCGTTGTGATCTGCGTTCGCCCTGACGTCGAATATTTCGACGTCAAATTCCCTGATTCAGTTCAAGGGTGGCGCAAGAAATGGTTATACATCCGCGAAGAGAATCATGGCTCTGTTGAAGACAATATTCCTCCTTTTGACGGTGCCGAGAAAATTTGTCGCCGCCGATCCTGGGATACAGAGGCTACCGACGCAGAAAAAGCGGCGACAGAGGCCCTGATGACTCGCATCCATGAGCTCCAGAATACTCGTGGACAAGAATTGTCGGGTATCCAGATCACGGCGTATTTCCTTAGGATTAGGGTGCAGCCTCTTCAAGCTCGCAAAAACCACCTTTGGATGTATGCTGGCGATAAAGACGTGGATCGCTTGTCGGTTGACTTGTCCGTCAATGACTTGGAGAAACTTGTCCGGAAGATCTCGTCGCTGAACAAGAAAGACAGCGTCCCGACATCTTGCGGTGTGATGCCATATAGCGCCACCAACGCACTCCCGCAGGTAATATTTTTGTTCACGTCTTTATTTTCCTTATATCTTTTACCTTCAAATACTTCATGCCGATATTTTTCCTGTCTTTGAATAGAACCATGCAACTGCGTCACCTCTTCCTCCCCTTCCCGAAGGTGGAGAAGTTGAAGAAAGGGCTGTTGTCACTGACGACAACCAGGCTACGTCTCGCCCTGAGAGTGAAGCCGCATTTTCTCGAAAATCTGCGGCATCCTCTGAAAAGGACGCCGAGGCTGAAGCAACTTCTTCGACACGCTCTCCTCCTTCAGCTGCTTCTCCCAGGAGCAAAAGGAAAAGAGATGAGGTTGTCGACACCGGTACCTCCAAAGCCGGTGCTTCCCTTGCTGATAAAACTGCACCCAATGCCGGGGAAGAGACTTTGGATCTTTATGATGCTGCTCTTGTCAGCTCGTGAGTTCTTTGAAATTGCTATGTACTGTATTTTTCCCTTTGTCGATGCTTTTTGAAATTGCTATTTTATCCCGTCGCTATATTTATTGCAGTGACGACGAAGAAGAAGATACACCTATTGACGAGACTGCTCGAACAAGCACGTCTCGTACTTTAGTTGTCTCAGAAGCTCGTCCTGATGGCGGCGAAACTTCACCTCCTCCACAAAACCTTGAACGTTCAACACCAGCTGTAAGCCCTCGAGCTCCTTCGCCAAAGAGAGCCAGGGTGGAATCAAGCAAGGAACCAACCATATTAGCTGGTTGTTCCTGGACTACTTTGATGGAAGAGGTAAATTGTTCTTTTGTTTCCTGTATTGACTTTTTGTTTTGAGTTTCCCTCTTTTTCTCCTTGATGTCGACTTTTTTCTTCTTCCTATATTTACCCTTTTTGCATTGTAATCTCTTCAGCCTTTTATGAAAGAGCTCGTCCGTTTCGGCACCCAATTTATCGGGTACCGCGATTATGCCGGCGAACTTGAAGGCACCTACTTGTTCTGTCCAGCTTTTCTTGTCGAGTTTCTCCTGTCACTATTTTGTGTTGTAATGCTTATCTGTCTTTATGTTGGCAGAGAAACTGGCAGAAGCCAACAAACGTGCTGACGCCCTCGCTATTGAGTTAGAGCAAAGCGAGAGTGCGCACACGAAAACCGTCGAGGATCTTCAAAAAAGACTCGACGACGCAAAAAAGGCTCTAGAAGAAAATGTAACTCAACATTCTGCTCGAGAAAAAGAGATCCTCAGTTGACTAGAAACGCAGAGTCGACGTTTTGTTAGTAAGTCTTCACCCCCTTGCCGGCTTCGTCGTGCT